>NC_057810.1:116728515-116852201 GCF_018294505.1 Triticum aestivum
CGGCGGCGGCGGAGGTCGGCGGACGAATCGGGCGGCGACACGTGGCGGCGGCGGGGCGAGCCGGACGTGTCCGGCTGCGGCCGGATGTGTCCGGTGGCGGCGGAAGGGGAAATTTTAAGGTTTCGGGGGGATTTCATCCGGGATTTCGGAGGGGGAGGCTTATTTATAGGTAGAGGGAGCTAGGAGTGTCCAAATAGGGTGCGGTTTTCGCCCACACGATCGTGATCGAATGACCGAGAGCATGGAGGGTAGTTAGATGGGTTATTGGGCTGTTTTGGAGGGGTGTTGGGCTGCAACTTAAAAGAGGCCTTGCTGGATATGCGGATAACCGTTGGAGTACCAAACGAGCTCCAAATGACCCGAAACTTGACAGGTGGTCTACCGGTGCTACACCAGGGCCACTTGGCAAGGCTCGGTCCATTCCGAGAACGTTCAACACCCGCACACAAAAAGAGACAAGAGGGGGTGCGCCGGTGCATGTGTGAGTGTCGGATTGCGAAACGGACAATGGGGAAAATGCTCGGATGCATGAGACGAACACGTATGCAAATGAGATGCACATGATGACATGATATGGTATGCATGACATGAATAAAATGAAAAACAAAAGACAAAACCCAACCATGGAGGTAATATCATATCACCTAGCCGAAAATGGCAAGAGTTGGAGTTACAAATATGGAAAGTTACATCCGGGGTGTTACAGTACAGGTTCGCCTAACCAGCTTCATAGTCTGCTTGGTGGTCGGCACGCCCTGCTAGAGGCCGCTACGAACCATGCAGGTCACAGGTGATACGAACTGTGACCAAGCTGACTTGAACCTAAGGGGTCGCGCGCTTAAGGGAAGGAACCTACGAGGTCGGATGTGATCCGAACTGGACTAGGAACGTGACCGAGTAGACTTTGGGCTTTAGGGTCCGTGTGAGGCCCAAGTGTTGAGCCTGCGACGACGGACGCCTATATAAAGTGGAGGTGCGGCACACTCATGTGGTTGATCGCTTAGGCTCTGTCACTAGGGTTTGCATGTGTTGCGAATACCCACCTCCACTCGCCGCCGACTGTGTGATCGGACCTAGCAGTCCGTCGCACGGTGTTCCTCCTGCACACGCGGATACCGTTAGAAGCAGTGCACTTGTGCTGCTCCGGCGAATTTGTACGTGGGATCGGACGACCGACTGTTCGAGGGAGATCGAACAAGGAGGGGACGATCCACGCGGACGCGCTGCCCCAACTCTTCTTCCGCTGCATGGCACTGTGCGTCTAGTGGTAACGAACTGTGATCCATCTCCCATAGCATGTTCCCGTTGTTCTGTGCGTTGGAAAATTTTAATTTTCAGTTGACGCACCCTACCATAGATCCCAACAGTGGTATCAGAGCCTCTGCTATAGGATTTGGATTCAGATGGTATGCGTATTAGATATGTGTAGGCGGCAGATGAGATCTGTTATCGTTGATGAGTTCGACTGTGTGCACGGATGATGAGATCAACTGCACATGGGGATTGATGTGGCTATGTTTTCTGATGATCGGAGTCGATAAGGTCGTGACACAACCTACCCCTACCAGCCGGTATCCGCCATAGGGGTTAACAGTGAAATGTAAATCCGAATTGGACTCGCGATGATCAATGAGATCAGTCAGATCAGAAAATTCGGCATTAACGAAGTTTAGATGCGATCTGTGATTTCCGAAAACGTATGCGTAGCGTCGTGTATTTCGTACCCGACACACAAACCGGAAGAATGCGATTCTATGCATAACTTTGTTTTGCAGGTTTGATGTGAAAAGTATGGCTCATGTGTATGTGATGCATGTGTGTAATTTGTACATGGCATGTGTGTCATGTTTGTCAGCCGGCGGGAGCCAAAGTGTTGTCATTATATTGTATAACGACCTGCGTGTCGACTTGTGACTCTATGTAAAATTCATTACTAGTTGTAGTAGTTGGATAATAGAGATCAGGTTGGTGGCTTGGCGTCCCGGCGTGACAAACAAGATGGAGTTCGTAGATGGTCATCGGAGTCGGAGCCGACCTTGAAGAACGTCCATGAAGGAGCCATACTATTTCACAATATATGTTTATATGTGATTGTTATGCTTATTTGATTCTATGCATGTTAGAATGGTAGAATGATCCCTCATGAATATCAAGCGAATTGACATCCCCGATGTTGCACCTTCGCACGTCAAGTACGTCTAGTAGTTGGCTCATAAATATGAGGTGCTGCTAGGTGTCCTTGAATTGAAGGGTTCGTGTCGGACACGGACATGCACTGCATCAGGTTAACTTGACAAGGCTATCAAAACGGTTTTGGGCCATATGGCAAAGAAGGTTGGGAGCCGGGGTATGAGATATCTTCCCGACCGACAGGAGTCGTATAGAGATACGATTAGCAAGGAGTTGCTTACCGCATAGGTATGTTGGCTAGCAGTGATGCTAAAGCTCACTAGTCGCATGCGCTAGTTGGATCCTGAATCACTGAGAGTTTGCGGCGGGATGCTGACTTGAGTGGGAGTATTTCTGTTTAGGCTTGAATTACTCTACATAAACATGTTTCTTAGTGATTGCATATTTTTTGTTGTAGATCAATGGCACCACCTACTCAACCCAACTTTGCATTGAAATCAATTCTGGAAAAGGATAAACTGATGGAACAACTTTACCAGCTAGTATAGAAATCTGAGAATTGTTCTCAAGCACGATAAAAAGGAACATGTTCTAGGTGATCCACTTCCAGAGGAAACTGCCGATAATGCTAATGCCACAACTAAGAACGCCTACCAGAAACTTGTTGATGCATCAATTGAGATCAGCTGTCTGATGCTGGCTTGTATGGAGCCCGATTTGCAACAACATTTCGAAAACGTTGAGGCTTACAATATGATCGAGAGTCTCAAGAGCATGTTTCAGACATAGGCCAAGACTGAAAGGATCAACATCTGGCGATCCTTGATGGATTGGAAGCTGAAGGAATGTGATCCACTGAGCCCGCATGTGATCAAGATGATCGGATATGTGCAAGCTTTGGATCGTTTGGGCTTCTCGCTCTTGGATGAGCTGGCTACAGATGTTGTTCTGGGTTCTCTTCCGCCTAGCTATGGGACATTCATCTCGAACTATCATATGCATGGCATGGATAAGAAGCTCACTGAATTGAATGGGATGCTCAAAGTGGTAGAGCAGGACATTAAGAAAGACACGCATCAAGTGTTGATGGTGCAGAAATTGGCTAAGTTCAAGAAGAGCTGGTCCAAGAAAAAGGCTAAGGCAAAGGGCACGGAGACGGTAACCTCCGCCGCTGCGCCAAAGTCTGGACCGGACTCAAAGACTGTTTGCTTGCAAGGAGATCGGTCGCTGGAAGAGGAACTGTAGCAAGTGGCTTGCAGAGCTTGGCAAGAAGGCCGAGAATGCTGCTTCAGGTAAAGGTACACTTGTTGCTTATGTTATAGACATTTATCTTGCTGACATACCTAGTAGCTCTTGGGTATTTGATACCGGATCGGTTGTCCATATTTGCAACTCCTGCAGGGGCTGGTAAGAACTAGGCGTGTGGCACAAGGGGAGATTGACATCAGGGTCGGCAACAAAGAAAGAGTTGTTGCGTTGGAGGTCGGCACGATGTAGCTCCAGCTTCCTTCCGGATTCATTATGGAATTGAATAATTGTTATTACATTCCTGTACTTGGTCGGAACATTATTTCTACCACATGTTTGATAAGTCAAGGTTATGAATTCAATTTAAAGGACAATGGTTGTTCGATATTTTTGAATGGTATGTTCCACGGCTATGCACCCATTGTTGATGGGCTATTTATATTGAATCTAGAACAAGAACCGGTCTATAACGTGAATGTCAAGAGGCATAAGCCTAATGAGATAAATACGACATACTTCTGGCATTGCCGGCTTGGACACATTAGTATGAAACACATGAAAAAGCTCCATGATGATGGGATCCTAACTTCATCCGACTTCGGGTCCTTCGAAACATGTGACTCATGCTTGCTCGGCAAGATGACCAAGTCTCCTTTCGCAAAGAGTTGCGAGAGGGCGTCCGAGCTATTGGAACTTATACATAGTGATATGTGTGGTCCAATGAGCACAACTGCCAGAGGGGGCTATCAGTACTTTGTGAATTTTACCAACGACTTGAGTAGATATGGGTATATTTATTTGATGAGGCACAAGTCGGAAACTTTTGAAAAGTTCAAAGAGTTTCAGAACGAGGTTGAGAATCAGCTCGGCAAGACTACAAAGCTTCTGCGATCTGATCATGGAGGTCAGTACATGAGCCAGGAGTTTGATGATCATCTGAAAAGCCGAGGTATAGTACCTCAGCTCACACCTCCTGGTACGCCATAGAGAAACAACGTGTCAGAACGGAGGAATAGGACCTTGTTGGACATGGTTCGGTCTATGATGAGCAAATCGGATTTACCATTGTCATTCTGGGGATACGCTCTAGAAACTGCAGCTTTCACACTTAATAGGGCACCATCAAAATCTGTAGACAAGACACCACATGAGCTATGGATTGGGAAGAGTCCTAGTTTGTCTTTCCTAAAGATTTGGGGTTGTGAAGCATTTGTCAAGCGACTTATGTCAGACAAGCTTACACCTAAATCGGATAAATGCAATTCGTGGGATATCCGAGGGAAACCTTGGGATATAGCTTCTACAACCGGGAAGAGAACAAAGTGTTTCTTGCTCGGAACGGGGTTTTCCTTGAGAAAGAGTTTCTCGGTCGGGAGGCCAGTGGGAGGACGGTTCGACTCGAAGAAATTTGAGAACCACTCGGGGACGGCTTGGCTGGTGATCAGACCATACCGAAGTCAGTCAGGGAACCTGTAGTGGAAGCGGCACCAGAACCAGGGAGGTCGGAAAGATTGCGCAGAGTGTGTGATGTATTGTTTCTAGAAAGCAACGAGCCGGCGACGTATGCGGAAGCGATGGTGATCCCAGATTCCGAGGCATGGTTCGAGTCCATGAGATCCGAGTTAAAGTCCATGGATGAGAATCAAGTCTGGGACTTGGTTGATCCGCTGCCTAGCGTAACAGCCATTGGTTGCAAATGGGTCTTTAAGAAGAAAACCGATGTGGATGGAAATGTTCAGATCCACAAAGCATGGCTTGTTGCTAAGGGTATGGACAAGTTCAAGGAATTGACTACGACGAGACTTACTTGCCGGTAGCGATGCTGAAACCGGTGATATAGCCCGAGAGTTTTGTCGATCCGACTAGCACTAGTAAGGTATGCAAGCTCAAGAGATCCATTTATGGGTTGAAGCAAGCATCTCGGAGTTGGAACATTCGTTTTGATGAGGTCGTCACTAGTCTCGGTTTCATTAAAAGCAAAGAGGACTCTTGTTTATACAAGAAGTTAAGTTGGAGCTCGATAGTGTTTTTGATCTTGTATGTGGATGACATATTGTTGATCGGGAACTATGTTTCGATGCTAAAATCGGTAAAGGAATCATTGAATAGCAAGTTTTCCACGAAAGACCTTGGTGAGGCTGTCTATATTTTAGGCATTAAGATCTATAGAGATAGATCGAGGAGGCTGCTCGGCTTATGCCAGAGCACGTACATAGATAAAGTGTTGAAGCGGTTCAACATGAGTGGGGCGAAGAAAGGGTTCTTGCCACTCTCACATGGTATAAGGCTAAGCGAGACTCAGAGTCCTTCGACATCTGATGAGCGAAGCAGGATGAGTAGGAACTCGTATGCCTCGGCAATAGGATCCATCATGTATGCCATGATATGTACAAGGCCTGATGTTGCTTTTGCAATAAGCCTAACAAGTAGATACCAGACCAACCCAGGTGAGAGTCACTGGGCAGCGGTAAAGACTTTTTTGAAGTACCTGAAAAGGACTAAGGATATGTTCCTAGTTTATGGAGGTGAGGAACAGCTCGTCGTAAGGGGTTACGTCGATGCTAGTTTCCAAACCGACAGAGATGATTGTCGATCACAGTCTGGATTTGTGTAAGTCCTGAATGGAGGAGCAATGCACTAGATGAGTTCCAAGCAGGATACGGTGGTCGATTCTACCACAGAAGCTGAATACATTGTGGCTTGTGAAGCTGCAAAGGAAGGTGTTTGGATCCGGCATTTTCTGGATGATCTTGGTATTTTCCCAGTCTCGATGAAACCGTTGGACCTTTATTGTGATAATTTTGGTGCCATCGCACAAGCCAAGGAGCCGAGGAATCACCACAAGGTCAGACACATAGATCGGAAATATCACCTGATACAAAAGATCGTAAAGAATGGTGATGTAGAGTTATGCAAGATTCACACGGATGCAAATGTTGCAGATCCGTTGACTAAGCCGCTTCCACAACCCAAGCATGAGGGGCATGTTAGAGCTATGGGCATTCGATGTCTATTTTATTGACTCTAGTGCAAGTGGGAGACTGTTGGAGATATGCCCTAGAGGCAATCATGTATGATGATATTTCCTATGCATTTATGAATAAAGATAGTCCTTGGAAATTATCAATGATGTGTATCAGCAAGTAGGTGACTTGTTTGTCGGACTATGCATTGTATGATGACTGTCCTAAAAGGTCCCTAGTCGAAAGGGATGTGTGGACGCGCAGCCGACTACACTAGCATATGACACCATCGATGGCTTGGTCTCACTAGCCATGGAGATTGGATGCTAACCGAATAATATGGACTTGGAAAGGTCTGGTCAGATTCAACGTAGTCGGTTCCGAGTCGAGATAAGGTCCGGGTCGGACATACCCAACTATGAGACGTAGCGATATGTCATCTGTGAGTCTCTAGTACAACATACGTTCTATTTCCTAAGACCTGAGCTGATGCATGTACTCGGGATGGTGACAAACTTGCTTTGGGCCGACCAAACGCTACTCCGTCACTGGGTAGTTACAAAGGTAGGTTTCGGGTTTGTCCAGTCCCATGCTGCGAGACATGGTCGAGCAAGATGGGATTGGCCCCTCCGATCAGGAGAGATATACTCTGGGCCCCTCGTGTGATCCGACCAGGATAAGCATGGCCATGCGACTAGGATTATGAGATAATCCGGATAGTGGTCGGAATCACTGGAACGAGAAAGAGGTCGGGCTAGCACAAGGATGACAGTCTCGCCTTTAGCACGACAACATATATCATGTGGCAAAGGGAACAGAAGTGTGACATGTTGTACAGGTTCGCCTAACCAGCTACATAGTCTGCTTGGTGGTCGGCACGCCTTGCTAGAGGCCGCTACGAACCGTTCAGGTCCGAGGTGATCCGAATTGTGACCAAGCTGACTTGAACCTAAGGGGTCGCGCGCTTAATGGAAGGAACCTATGAGGTCAGTTCGTAGGACACTGGTCGGATGTGAGCCGAACTGGACTAGGAACGTGACCGAGTAGACTTTGAGCTTTAGGGTCCGTGCAAGGCCCAAGTGTTGAGCCTGTGACGGACGCCTATATAAAGTGGAGGTGCGGCACACTCATGTGGTTGATCGCTTCGGCGCTGTCACTAGGGTTTGCATGTGTTGCGAATAGCCACCTCCACTCGCCATCGACTGTGTGATCGGATCTAGCAGTCTGATGCACAATGTTCCTCCTGCACGCGTGGATACCGTTAGAGGCGGTGCACTTGCGCCGCTCTGGCGAACTTGTACGTGGGATCGAACGACCGGCTGTTCAAGGGAGATCGGACGAGGAGGGGATGATCCACGCGGACGCGCTGCCCCAACTCTTCTTCCGCTGCACGGCACTGCGCGTCTAGTGGTAACGAACTCATCTCCCATAGCATGTTCCTGTTGTTCTGCGCATAGGAAAATTTTCATTTGTAGTCGACGCACCCTACCGTAGATCCCAACATAAAAGACCTCATATAGCAGAAGATGGGCACCGGAGGGCCACCAGGGGACCCACGATACAAGGGGGGGCGCCCAGTAAGGGTGGGCGTGCCCCGCACCCTTGTTGCCAGGGTGTGGGCCCCCTCTGGTACTTTCTTTGCTCAATAATTCTTATTAAATCCAAAAATGACTTTCATGGAGTTGCAGGTCTTTTGGAGCTGTGCAGAATAGGTATCCAATATTTGCTCCTTTTCCAGCTAGAATCCCAGCTGCCGACATTCTCCCTCTTCATGATAAACCTTGTAAAATAAGAGAGAATAGCCATAAGTATTGTGACATAACATGTAATAACAACCCATAATGCAATAAATATTGATATAAAAGCATGATGCAAAATGGATGTATCACTTTTGTCAACAAGTCATTTGTCCCTAGGCAATCGATAACAAGTACTGGTAATCGTTCTTGCAATTTTATATAAGGGAGTGGCATGAGCTAACATACTTTATCTACTTGGATCATATGCACTTATTATTGGAACTATAGCAAGCATCCGCAACTACTAAAGATCATTAAGGTCGTGAAACCCAACCATAGCATTAAGTATCAAGTCCTCTTTACTCCCATACGCCATACCCCACTTATCCGTGTTTAGGCTGTTGTCACCCCCGCAACACTGACAATAAGCAAAGCATGAACATATTGCATCACCCTACAGAGGGCCCCCCTCACGTTTGCGTGAGATGGAGGGCATCGTAGGATAGCACCATAAATAAAATATACAATCATACCAACCAAGATCACGATTAACCCATAGGACAAAATGGATATACTCAAACATCATAGGATAGCCAAATATCATTGGGAAATAATATATGGAGTTCAGCACCATGTTTAAGTAGAGATTACAGCTGGGAGAAGAGGAGTTACATCACTGCATAGAGGGGGATAAAGTTGGTGTTGACGGTAGCAAGATTGTTGATGTAGATCGCTGTCACGATCCTAGCCCTGGCGGCACTCCGGTGCCGTCGGGAGAGAGGGGGAGAGAGTCCCTGAGGGAGTCCTGGATTAGGGGTGTCCGGATGGCCGTACTATGACCTTTGGTCGGACTCCTGGACTATGAAGATACAAATTGAAGACTTCATCCCGTGTCCGGATAGGACTTTCCTTGGCCTGGAAGGCAAGCTTGGCGATACGATATGTAGATCTCCTTCCATTGTAACCGACTCTGTGTAACCCTAGCCCTCTCCGGTGTCTATCTAAACCGGAGAGGTTTAGTCCGTAGGACGAACAACAATCATACCATAGGCTAGCTTCTAGGGTTTAGCCTCTCTGAAATCGTGGTAGATCGACTCTTGTACTACCCATATCATCAATATTAATCAAGCAAGAGTAGGGTTTTACCTCCATCGAGAGGGCCCAAACCTGGGTAAAAACATCGTGTCCCTTGTCTCCTATTACTATCCGCCTAGACGCACAGTTCGGCACCCCCTACTTGAGATCCGCCGGTTTTTACACCGACATTGGTGCTTTCATTGAGAGTTCCTCTGTGTCGTCACCTTTAGGCCCGATGGCTTCTCTGATCATCAACAACGATGCGGTCCAGGGTGATACCTTTCTCCCCGGACAGATCTTTGTATTCGGCGGGTTTGCACTGCGGGCCAATTCGCTTGGCCATCTGGAGCAGATCGAAAGCTACGCCCCTGGCCATCAGATCAGATTTGGAAGTTTGAACTACACGGCTGACATCCGCGGAGACTTGATCTTTGACGGATTCGAACCACAGCCGAGCGTGCCGCACTATCACGATGGGCATGATCTAGCTCTGCCGCCGGACAGTGCCCAGAAGGCTACTCAGGTGTCCGCTCCGACCCTTAGCTCGGAGCCGACTGCGCCAATCGGGGATGGATGGTTGGTCACCGCCTCGGGGGCTGCAATCTCTATGGCGATCGAGCCGAATACCAGGAATACCAGCCTTGTCCTTTGTGAAGCTCGTAACTCCAAGGTGCCGGACTCCTTTCCGGACTCCGAATCTTCTGCACCCCTTCCGATCGAACCCAATTGGGCTCCGATCATGGAGTTCACCGCGGACATCTTTCAGCACTCGCCCTTTGGCGACATCCTGAATTCACTAAAGTCTCTCTCTTTATCAGGAGAGCCCTCGCTGGACTATGGTCAGCAAGGTTGGGATGTGGACGACGAAGAAATTCGAAACCGACCCACCACCCACTTGGTAGCCACTGTCGATGATTTAACCGACATGCTCGACTTCGACTCCGAAGACATCGATGGTATGGACGCCGATGAAGGAGATACCAAGAACCAGCGCCTATAGGGCACTGGAAAGCCACCTCGTCATATGACATATACATGGTGGACACCCCAAAAGAAGGGAATGGCGATGGAAAAACGGAGGATGACCCCTCCAAGAAGCAGCCTAAGCGCCGACGTCAGCGGCACCGCTCTAAATCCCGACACAGCAAAAACGGTGATTCCGGCACCGGAGACAATAACACCCCGGACAGTGCCGAAGACAACCCCCTCCAGCAGGATTCAGCATAGGAGGATGGGGAAGCCAGCCCTCATGAGAGAGCGGTAGACAAAGAGGTCGAGGACGACAATTATATGCCTCCCTCCGAAGACGAGGCAAGCCTCGACGACGACGAATTTGTCATGCCTGAGGATCCTGTCGAACAAGAGCGTTTCAACCGCAGGATTATGGCCACAGCAAGCAGCCTCAAGAAAAAAGAGTAGCAGCTTATAGCTGACCAAGATTTGCTAGCCGAAAGATGGACTGAAGTCCTGGTGGCCGAAGAGTACAAACTCGAACGCCCCTCCAAGAGCTACCCAAAGCGCAGGCTGCTACCCCAATTAGAGGAGGAAGCAACTAAACCTACATCACCAGCGTATGACGCGGCCGACCGGCCACCTCGTGGCCGCAACAGAGAGGCCTCTCGGCCATCCATTCAAGCCGCACCCCGGCGCCGCTCAAAAAGTACCAAGGCACGGGGAAACGCGCCAGACCTGCGAGACATATTAGAGGACAAGGCCAGGCAAACAAGATCGATCTACGGATCACGTGGGCACCCCACGACATGTGACGATAACCATCACGCCGGATATGGCAAATATGGCCAGGCTGAACACGGCAGGCACACCCACCATGATACGTCGTGATATAGCCCAGTACATAGGCGCCGCACACCCACCATGCTTCACAGATGAAGTAATGGGTCATGAAATCCCCGAAGGGTTTAAACCCGTAAGCATCGAGTCATATGATGGCTCAACAGATCCTGCAGTATGGATCGAGGATTATCTCCTTCATATCCACATGGCCAGCGGCGATGATCTACACGCTATCAAATACCTCCCGCTCAAGCTTAAAGGACCAGCTCGGCATTGGCTTAACAGCTTGCCAGCAGAGTCAATTGGTTGCTGGGAGGACCTGGAATCCTCATTCCTTGACAACTTCCAGGGAACTTATGTGCGACCACCAGACGCCGATGACCTAAGCCACATAATTCAGCAGCCAGAGGAATCGGCCAGACAATTCTGTACACGGTTCCTAACCAAGAAAAATCAAATAGTCGACTGTCCGGACGGAGAGGCCCTTGCAGCCTTCAAACATAACATCCGTGACGAATGGCTTGCTCGGCACCTAGGACAGGAAAAGCCGAAATCTATGGCAGCCCTCACGACACTCATGACCCGCTTTTCCGTGGGAGAAGACAGCTGGCTAGCTCATAGCAATAACTTGACCAAGAGCTTTGGTAATTCGGATACCAAGAAAAACAATGGCAGGTCGCGTCGCAACAAGCACAAACGCCGCATTAACAGCGACAACACTGAGGATACGGCAGTTAATGCCGGATTCAGAGGCTCTAAACCCGGTCAGCGGAAAAGGCCATTCAAAAGAAATACTCTGGGCCCGTCCAGTTTAGACCGGATACTCGATCGCTCATGCCAGATACACGGCAACCTCGAACAACCAGCCAATCACACCAACATGGATTGTTGGGTGTTCAAGCAGGCATCCAAGTTAAGTGCCGAAAACATAGACAAGGGGCTGCATAGCAATGACGAGGAGGAGCCCCGGCCGACGAACAACAGGGGACAGAAGGGCTTTCCCCCACAAGTGCGGACGGTGAACATGATATATGAAACCCACATCCCCAAAAGGGAACAGAAGCATGCGCTTAGGGACGTATATGCGTTGGAGTCAGTCGCCCCAAAGTTCAACCCATGGTCCTCCTGACGATCACTTTTGATCGAAGGTACCACCCCACTAGCATTCGTCACGGCGGATTCGCCGGATTGGTCCTAGACCCAATCATTGACGGATTTCACCTCACTAGAGTCCTCATGGACGGCGGCAGCAGCCTGAACCTGCTTTATCAGGATACAGTGCGGAAAATGGGCATATATCCCTCAAGGATTAAACCCACAAAGACGACCTTTAAACGCGTCATACCAGGTGTAGAGGCCAGATGTACAGGCTCAGTTACACTCGAAGTGGTCTTCGGATCCCCGGATAATTTCCGAAGCGAGGAGTTAATCTTCGACATAGTCCCATTCCGCAGTGGCTATCACGCCCTGCTCGGACGAACCGCATTTGCAAAGTTCAATGCGGTGCCGCACTATGCATATCTCAAGCTCAAGATGGCAGGCCCTCGCAGAGTCATTACGGTCAATGGAAACACCAAACACTCTCTTCAAACAGAGGAGCACACAGCGGCCCTCGCGGTGGAAGTACAAAGTAGCCTCTCAAGGCAATTCTCCAGTCCGGCTGTTAAGCGTCCGGACATCGTCAAGCATGCCCGGAGTAGCCTACAAGAAGACCATCTGGCATGTTCCGAGCTAGCATAGAAGTGCGGCCCCAACCCCAGCCCTCCCGAGATTGCGAAACCAGTACCACGCGTACATAATTACGCTCTGGAAATACCGTGGGCATAACGGGAGGGGAACAACCACGGCATGCCTAGAATGCGGCTCAACCGCACTAGGGGCTCCCGATTTTTGTGATTTTTCTTTTTTCCTTTCAGGACTCCACTATTCGGAAGACCTGTCCGGCAATACAATCACCGAACACATGATGCAACAGCCAGGGAGACAGCAAGCCACGTCGAACGTCCAGGTGGTCTCTATAACGAGCTAAATACATGTCTTACTTGAAGTCTCGCAGCTTGCCCCTGGAGGGGGACATGTTAAATAATCCCATCTCTTGCCTATCGCACTATTTGTATCGTCCTGCTTTCATAGCAACCCTCTAATAAAGAATACATAGCTCTTGTCTATTATTGCATTCATTTTTTTATGTACATATGTTCAGCTATGACATCACGAAACCGTACACTTTGGTACGGCCAATACACCAGGGGCTTAAGTTCCCCAAAATACGGTGTGAAGACCGAACACTCTCATGAGTGCGGCACCCCGAACTTATAGCATTATATGCATCGGCTCCGAATCATGTCTTGGGTCAATAGTTGGGTTTTCCCGGCTCCCATGTTTTGGTACCTTACATTCCGCTATATCGGCTAAGGTAGCGTTGGGAGAACTACTGCGATTGTGCCCTAGTTGAGCTGGGTTAACACCTCAGTAGAGAAAGCTAAAACTGACCGTCATGATAGGGCGAGAGCCGGTCGCTGTTCGTGAGGTTTTTCGAGTCCTTAAAGACTTATGCCGCTTAGAGCGAGGAGCTGGCTTTGTCCGGCCTAGGCGTGGATAGCGCCCCGAACTCGGTCTTCCGAATACTAGTGGCGTCGCCAAAATTTAAAATTATAGAATTCTATAGCTAAGTGAGAGTGATAAAGCATTATAAGTCCGATTGCCTGGTTCGTTGTGCTGAGCGCCTCCCTCGACGGACCCAAGAATGGGAACAAGAGCGCTCAGGTTTATCCCGAACACCCCAGCACTCGTGGCATGGGGGTAGAAGCCGACGACTTGCATCTCTCAGATTTAATAAACGGCCGCACAGAAGGTAATATTTTAAATTCAAAAAGCGTTGCTTAGCGCATATGAACAAGTTTTCAGCGCACAGGATAAACACGTGCAAGTTTACTCAAAAATTACATCCCTGGTACATTCATTCGCCACAAGATGGGCACCCTTCAGGACGCCCTCATAATACATCTCGGGCCTGCGATGCTCCTTCCCCTCTAGTGGCCCTTCTGTCACCAGCTTCTCAGCATCCATCTTGCCCCAGTGCACTTTAGCATAGGCAAAAGCCCTACGGGCGCCTTCGATGCATACGGAGCGCTTGATGATTTCAAGCCGCGGAGAGCCATCCACCAGCCGCCTCACCAGCCCGAAGTAGCTCTCAAGCAGGACCTCCCCAGGCCACAGCCGGCCTATAAGGACCTTCATGGACTGTTCGGCCACCTTATGGAGCTCGACCAGCTGCTTCAGCTAGTCGCTCAAGGGCACCGGGCGTCCGGCCTCAGCATACTGGGACCAGAACACATTCTCCGTCGAGCTCCCTTCTTCGGCTCGGTAGAATGCGGCGGCGTTGGACACACTGCGGGGCAGATCTGTGAATGCTCCTGGAGAGCTCCGGATTTGGGTAAGTAACACGTAATTCACTTTCACATGCTTTCTTTGCATAAAGAATGCCTTACCCGCCGCTATCTTTTTCATCGCCTCAATCTCCTGGAGGGCTTTTTGGGCTACGTCCTTGGCAGACTTGGTGCTTTCAAGTGCCGAGGCAAGCTCGGACTCTCGCGTCTTTGAGTCAAGCTCTAAACTCTTGTGTTTCTTCACGAGAGCATCGAGCTCTTGCCGCACCTCCGCCACCCGCGCCTCTCGTTTCTCTCGCTCGGTGCGCTCCACGGCCGCATTGTATTCGGCCTTGGACAGCGCTTCATTCAGGGTCGCCACCTCGGTTGTGGCCCCTATAACATTCATGTTGGTCCTGTCATTATTTGCAACAAGGTATTTTTATATATATATATATACATAAGGCACTACCTACCTTCCTTGTCCTCGAGCTGCTTCTTGGCAAGGCCGAACTCGTTCTCGGACCGCTCGAGGCTCTGCTTCAATGCATCGACCTCCGCAGTCAGTGCGGCAGAGGTCAGCAGCGCAGCCTGCATTCCCATATTGACATATTTATGTTAGACTCTTGCGTATATCTTTTTAGATCCTCAGTCCGGCTTTTCTTTCCGAACACCAAACTGAGCATCAGGGGCTACTGTCTATGCATTAACATTTTTACATGTTCTAAATACATACCTTGAAACTTGTTAGAAGGCTGGTACAGGCTTCTGTCAGCCCGCTCTTGGCGGACTGAACCATCTGGATCACCGCACTCATAACAGTGCGGTGCTCCTCGTTGATGGAGGCACCGTTAAGCACCTCCAGCAAATTGTCCGGCGCCTAAGGTTAGATGGAGGCCGCCGGCGTCGTAGGCTTTCCCTTCTTGTGAAGGGGCCGCCTGTCGGGCTCCGGAATCACTGAAGGTTCTGGAGCGGTGTCCGGCCCAGGGCCAGACTTAGATCCCTCTGGGGGCTTCATCCCCTTTGGGCCTGGAGTCCGGGAGGTTGCCTTGCGGCGCCTCCAGGACCACCTCCTCCTGGTTTAGCCCCTTTTGGGACTCCACCTCGGCATCGTCCGTAGGGCGAGGGTAGGTAGAAGTTGGGAGTGAAGCGCTATTCACATCTGACGAATCCAAGGAGCCGCTCGACGAATCGCTGAACTGAGCCTTGGGCGGACTGCATGATTGAATTCGGTGTCAAAAGGTACTGTACAATAGAGGAACGCCATGAGTTATTCTGGTATCCGGATACTTACGATTTTGCCAGGGGCTTGGCCCTGGATGGCCACTCCTCTCTGCCGTCTTCGGCGTCGGAGGCGTAGTCCGAAAGAAGGGTCTTCCCCTTCTTGGACCCTCCGGCCTCCCCAGTTGGGACCGCCTTCCTTTTCTTTCCCCCCCAGCTGGAGGGGGGGAGGCTTCTTCTTCCTCCTCCTCGTCTTCGGAGGCGGAGTGCACTTCGGGGTCGTCGGGCGATGAATCCGACACCACCAGGCGCCGGGAACTCTTTCGAGTCCCCATGGTCTTCTTCTTGGCCTTCTTCTCCGGCACCACGTGAGGTGCCGGGACCAGCAGCTTCGTCAAGCGTGCATCTGCTGGGCCTTCGGGCAAAGGGGATGGACAGTCAAACTGTTCGGACATCCTCTTCCAGTCCTATCAAGGGAGCGGGATTTTAGATCTTGCATAGAGTCAAACTATGAAAATCAAGTGTCCTGTAAAGGATAAAAACAAGCTTACTTCGGTGGCTAGGCGCTTTGCACAGAATCCACGATCCTCGGTGACGGGAGGGGAAACCTCGGAGCTCTTGAATAGCACCTTCCAGGCATCCTCGTGCTTTGTGTCAAAGAGCCTGGACAAAGTCTGGTGCTGGGACGGGTCGAACTCCCACAAGTTGAAAGCCCATCGTTGACACGGGAGGATCCGGTGGAAAAGCATGACCTGGACTACATTGACAAGTTTAACCTTGTTGTTCACCAGGTCTTGGACGCAGGTTTGGAGTCCAGTCACCTCTTCTGGATTACCCCACAACAGGCCCGTCTCTTTCTAGGATGTGAGCCGTGTGGGGATGCAAGATTGGAATTCGGGGGCCGCTGCCCATTCAGGGTCACGCGGCTCGGTGATGTAGAGCCACCCCGATTGCCACCCTTTAATGGTTTCCACGAAGGAGCCCTCGAACCATGTGACATTGGGCATTTTGCCCACCATGGCGCCTCCGCACTCCGCTTGCCGGCCACTCGCGACCTTCATCTTGACGCTGAAGATCTTCAGCCATAGGTCGAAGTGAGGCTTGATGTGGAGGAAGGCCTCGCACACGACGATAAACGCGGAGATGTTGAGGATGAAGTTCGGGGCCAGATCATGGAAATCCAGGCCGTAGTAGAAAATGAGCCCCCGGACAAATGGGTGAAGTGGGAAGCCCAGTCCACGGAGGAAATGGGTGAGAAACACCACCCTCTCATGGGGCCTAGGGGTGGGGATGAGTTGCCCCTCATCTGGGAGCCGGTGTGCCATGTCATTAGACAAGTATCCGGCCTTCCTCAACTTTTTGATGTGCCCCTCCGTGACGGTGGAGGCCATCCATCGACCTCCCGCTCCGGACATGATTGGAGAAGGTTGAGGTGGGAAGTGCGGACTTGGGCGCTGGAGCTCGAGTGCGCGGAAATGGATAAGCAAGGGAGGAAGAAGGCGTAGATGGAAAGGGTGGATCCTTATCCCCTTATATGGGCGGCCGAAACTATGTGCCCCCGCCAGCCTGGTAAAACTCGCTTATCTCCCAAGCGCCGCGATTAATGGCGCGGTTGGGTTACCCACGCCCGTATTGATGAGAATCCCAGAATAAGGGGACACGATCTCTGCTTTGACAAGACGTGCCAAGGAAACCACCTCGCTAAACGCGCTAAGGTGGGACAGTAAAACGATTCAAATAAAGGCTTGGCCATAGCATGACATGCTACGGAATACGTCAGCAGATTAGATTTGTGTAAATATTATTCTCTCTACGGTGGTATGTGGAACTTATTTTGCAGAGCGGGACACTATCCTTGTGTTCAACACCTTTTATGAAGTATTCGGAGGAGGAACCCGTCTTGTAATGTCGAAGACAATTTGCACGCCGGACTCGTCGTCATTGAAGCCTGGTACAGGGGCTACTTGTCAGGACCCCGACTCGATGTCACATCGATCTAGCTGGTAACACCTCATATCACTTTGCGGCCTCACGCACGGTATCCCCACGGGTGTCGTCTTACCCTTTTCCCGGGACCGTTTGCGCCTTTTGGCTCACGTATATGATAGTGTCGCTAGCATCCATATGATAAAGAGCCCGGGCTGACATGACTAGTCGTAAACCCAAAGTGGCACAGACTTACAGGGACAGGCATCCATGACCCAGCTTCGAACGTGTCGGTCATCAGCAAGTGGGTCCGGGCTGTAGCACTGGGCTAGCAGGACTCCGGTAAACCGGGCTGTAGCGGGCTAACAGGACTCCGGTACTCAAAGCGTGACATTTCCCCGAAGGGACAGACACAGGAACGAAGAAGGACACATGCCGGCCAGCCTAAGTGTTCCAGAGCAGTAGCAAGCTACCATGGCTCAGCGGTAACACTAGGAGACATTTCCCGGTAAGAGAGGCTACTAAAGATAAACAACTAGATAGTCAGATCCCACACATACCAAGCATTTCAATCATACACACAATATGCTCGATATGTGTAAATACAACGAAGCATCACAACATGACTCTATGACACAAGTACTTTATTTAAGGCTCAGGGAGCCATACATAATATACACACAAAGTTACGGGTCTCACGACCCAACATACAAGTTATACAATCATACAAGCCAACAGCGGAAGTAACTTGTCTGAGTACAGACAGCTAGTAAAATAAAAGAGGCTTGGAAAGCCTGGCTATACTATGTGGTCCTTCACAAGCTCAGGGTCACCACCTGGGTCTTTAGCCTACTCGTTGATGTCAACGTCTACATAGAACCCATCAGAAGGGGTTGCAGCGTCTTCTGTAAAATGTAGATTATAGCAACATGAGTACAAAGGTACTCAGCAAGACTTACATCAGATCCTACATACATGCATAGTATCAAAAGGGTTGGTGGAGTTATTGCAGCAAGCCAGCTTTGACTCTTGGCTAGACTATCCTACGATACTCCATTTGAAATAGTTTTGCGCACACGAGTCCACTATTCACCACTTCAATACACTACCGAGGATCCACCTCCGTCTTCCTACGGAAGAGCCATCCTCGGCACTCACACTTATCTTGAGGCTTTTAACAGTTTCCATTTACTTGTCTATGAACTGTATAGGCAACCAAGTAGTCCTTTACCGCGGACGCGGCTATTCGAATAGATCATGTTAACCCTGCAGGGGTGTACTTCTTCATACATGTTTCCACCACTTAGCGTCTGCACACGACATGTGCTCGGCAGACTTCAAGCGAAAGCCGACGTGGGTGTAGACCACGACCTACCTAAACACTTAAGCCTCTAGTCCAGGTTTATCGCCTATTCAGGTTCCATCCGCAGGGAGTCCGGCCGAGGTTTCCCATACGGCCCCGAACGATGTGAACAGGGTTCCCGAGATACCTAACGGGTATTCGGTACACCCGGCCACGTACCTACCGCATCACAGCCCACCCCTACGGTCAGCGCTGTCCACGGCCTCCAGTAGGCTACAAACACCAGAAACTACTTGCAACTCCTGGACAGAGAGCTAGGGTGATTAAGAAGTCGAGCGGGGTCATATTTCAGGGCCCAATGCATGGTAGTAGCTGTATCTTAAATCACACATACAGATCTCAGTGCTTAAGGTCGGCTTCAATGAAACAACCCACCATGTACTCCTACATGGCCTCTCATCGATACCTTTACCAAATCGTGTTCACCACACCACTCTTATTACCGACATAATCATTTCACTCTAGCCCATCACCCAGATGAACCAGACCTGACACAACTCTAAGCATAGCAGGCATAGCAAGGTAGGAACAACACATACATATGGCTCAATCAACTCCTACACATGCTAGTGGGTTTCATCTAGTTACTGTGGCAATGACAGGTCATGCAGAGGAAATGGGTTCAACTACCGCAGCACACAGCAGTTTGAATCGCGTTGTCTTAATGCAGTAAAAGAGAGCAGGAGCGAGAACATGGGATTGTATCGATATGATCAAATGGTTGGTTGCTTGCCTGATGGTTCGTTGCACGGATACGATTCTTCGTTAGGGTAATCACGGTACTCCTCGGGGACAGATCCTGTCGCAAAGGATAACGATACACAGGCATCACCAAACAATGTGCAACAATATGATGCATGCATGAAACATGGCAATATGAGTGTGTTGGGCTAATGCAACTAAAGCCAGAAGTGTTTGAGCAAATTTGAATCAAAGATTCAAATTTCAAATTCAAATATGGCCTTTTAAAGTGCCTTTCCTTGTTCTGATTAAAACATAAATTTAACTTGTTTGGTCATGCATGAAAATAGTACAGATGGATAGATTGGATTTTTCTGATCATTTTTCATATATAATTTGTCCAATTTGGAGTTACAGAATAAAAGTTATGAATTTTTGAAGTTTAAATAATATTCTGAATTTCCTGATTTAATTTAAATCCAGAAATATCATTTACTGCGTCAGCCTGACATCACAGTGACATCAGCAGGTCAACAGAGCTGGCTCGGGTCAAACCTGACGTGTGGGGTCCACACGTCAGTGTCACAGGGGCTAATCCCGCGTTGACCCCGGGCTGGTTAGCTTTGACTAAGCCCTGGGCCCACTTGTCAGCGTCTGTAGGTGGTGGTTTAGTGGCTAATTAGCTAGGCCACGTCAGCTCGCCGGAGTTCTGGCCGGCGGCGACCAACAGTGCGGCGGCGATAGTGGTTTTGGTCGTTTCGGCCACCAAATGGACCGCGGAGATCACCGGAGTGAAGCTGAGGACGACCCGCGGCTCTTGGCGGAGTCCGTTGGGGTCGGGGTGGCCGGAGTTGACGGCGGTGAGCTCGGCTGCGGCCGCCGGGGTTCGGTCGTGCACGGGAGTGGTGCTGGAGCTCGAAGTCGAGCAAAGTGAGGCGCTAGGGATGCTCTACTGGGTTCTGTGAACGCGTTGGACTCGCCGGGGTGACCAAATGGTCACCGGAGCTGCGTCGACGGCGAGCTCGGCGACGGCGGAGGTTCGGCCGTGGTGGAGATGAAGCTACGGTGAGGGATCGAGGGGGAGAAGAGGGGGAAACGGTGGCGTAGCTCACCGCGGTTGCAGTGGGCGTCGAAGCGGGCTCGGGGACGCGCTGGAGACGGCGAATTCGTCGGCGACGGTGGTCGGAGCCCGAAGAGGGGAACGGCGACGTGGCGGCGATGCAGGGCTTCCGGGGACTCGTGGAGCGGTGGGGAGGAAGAGGGAGTTGTGGCGGAGCTTCTGAGCTACTCGGGGGAGCGAGGGGTGGCCGGAGACAGTGGCTAAGGCGAACGGCGGCGACGGTGTGCTTCGGCCGAGAGCGAGAGAGAGCGAGGGAGAAACGGGGGAGAGTGAGCGAGAGCAGGGGGGATCGGGACGGGCTGCGGGCGTCGTCCACGCGGCCAGGAGGGCGTCGGCAAGCAGGAGGTGGCCGCGCGGCCGCGCGCGCGCGAGCACGCAGCAGCTTCGGGGCGTGGGGAGGAAGACGACGGGGAGCTACAGTGCTGGGCTGGGTCGGCTGCTAGCTGGGCCGGCCAGCTGGCTGGGCCGCACAGGTAAGTCTTTCCCCTTTCTTTTTTTGTTTTCTGTTTTATTTAATATATCTGCAACTGTGTTGAATTAATTAAAATACCTAGGCAACTCCAAAATTCACCAAACTACTCCTGGTCCATAGTTGGATTATTTCCAACATGAAACATTTTAGTTTGGAGATATTTGAGCATTTAAATATTTTATATTATTTTAAATGCCCAAATTCAGATATCTATGATTTAATTCAAAGACCCTATGATGGCCTAGAAAAATGTGCACCACTTTTGTCAGAGGTTCTGAACCAAGGCTAAAATGATGGACATTTTAGAAGGGCATTTCAGGTTCATTGAAAAATTATTTTAGTAACCCTAGTTGGTTTCAGAGGGGACTGGGGGTTCTGTCATCCCCATTTCAAGTTTCTGATGAAAGAGTAAACATGATGCAACACTCTAATGCATGACTAGCTAGGGTGTGACAACTCACCCCCACTCAAAAGAATCTCGTCCCGAGATTTGGGTTCCTCCGAGAAGAAGGCGGGATATTCGAGTCGAAGACGATCCTCCCTTTCCCAAGTTGCTTCATCCTCAGAATGGTGCGACCATTGAACCTTGAGAAACTTGATATTATGACGTCGCGTGGTACGTTCGGTTTGATCGAGGATACGAATGGGGTACTCTCGATATGTAAGATTATCTTGGAGATCAAGCGTTTCGTGGTCCACTTCACGGATAGGATCCGAGAAGCAACGCCTGAGTTGAGAAACGTGGAAGACATCGTGAACTCTGGAGAGGTGCGGAGGTAGTTCCAATTGGTAGGCAACTTCTCCTCGTTTGGCAAGAATGCGAAAAGGTCCAATGTAACGAGGAGCCAATTTGCCTTTGATACCGAAACGATGGGTTCCCTTCAGAGGGGTGACCCGAAGGTAAGCCTTCTCGTCAACCTCGAAAGTCATAGCCTTATGTTTTCGGTCATATTGACTCTTTTGACGGGATTGGGCTGTTTTCAACTTTTCACGAACGATACGAACTTGTTCTTCTGCTTCCTGAATCATATCCGGGCCAAAGAATTGTCTTTCCCCGGTCTCTGACCAGTTAAGGGGTGTTCGACATCGTCGTCCATAGAGAACTTCAAAAGGGGCTTTACCCAAGCTAGATTGATAGCTGTTGTTGTAAGCGAATTCGGCAAATGGAAGGCACTTCTCCCAGTCCATTCCGAAAGAGATAACGGAGGCTCGAAGCATGTCTTCTAGAATCTGATTGACGCGTTCCACTTGACCACTTGACTGAGGGTGGAAAGCGGTGCTAAAGGAGAGACGGGTTCCCATAGCATTTTGGAAACTTTCCCAAAATCGAGAGGTGAAAAGACTTCCTCGATCCGAATTGATTTCCAAAGGAACACCATGGAGAGACACTATCCGGGAGATGTATAAGTCTGCCAGCTGACTAGCGGTTATACTCTCACGAACAGGTAGGAAATGAGCTACTTTGGAAAGACGATCGACCACGACGAAAATAGCATTATTCCCTCTCTTGGTCCTGGGAAAACCGGTAATGAAATCCATACCAATTTTATCCCATTTCCATTCAGGAATAGCTAAGGGTTGAAGGGTGCCAGCAGGCCGTTGGTGCTCTGCTTTTACACGACGACAGACGTCGCAATTTGCAATATACTGAGCAATTTCTCTCTTCATCCTAGTCCACCAGAACCTCTGGCGTAGGTCCTGATACATCTTAGTACTACCGGGATGAATGGTGAGAGGAGATTCATGGGCCTCCTTAAGGATCAACTGCCGCAGATGCTGGTTCTTGGGAACCACTAGACGATTCTCAAAGTACACAACACCATGATCATTTGTGGAGAAACAACTAGCACCTCCGCTAGCAATGTTCTCTTTGATTTTAGATATTCCCTTATCTCGCTTTTGGGCAGCGATGATTTGATCCGTAAGAGTAGGTTTTGCCACCAAGGTGGAAAGAAAACCTTGAGGTACAATGTGAAGGTTAAGCTTCCGAAATTCCTCATGGAGAAGCGGTTGACTTTGTTGTAACATCAGGTTGTTACAATAAGATTTACGACTTAGCGCATCAGCCATGACGTTGGCTTTCCCTGGGGTATAGGTTATTCCTAAGTCGAAGTCTGTGATCAATTCAACCCAACGTCTCTGTCTGAGATTCAAATCCGGTTGGGTGAAAATGTACTTCAGACTTTGGTGATCAGTGAATATTTCGCAACGATTACCGAGGAGGTAATGTCGCCAGGTCTTAAGTGCATAGACTACGGCTGCAAGTTCTAGATCATGAGTAGGATAATTCTCCTCATGTGGGTGCAATTGCCGTGAAGCGTAAGCAATTACGTGTCGATCTTGCATAAGGATGCAACCTAGTCCTTGTCGCGAGGCGTCGCAGTAGATAACAAAGTCCTTGGAGAAGTCTGGCGGTACCAGCACAGGAGCAGAAGTCAGGCGTCTTTTCAGTTCCTGGAAACTGTGCTCACATTGTGGAGTCCATTCGAACTTCTTATCTTTCTTGAGGAGTTCGGTTAGAGGTTTAGCAACTTTGGAGAAGTTCTCGACAAAGCGACGACAATAGCTCGCTAAGCCTAGAAAACTCCGAACTTGCTTGACCGATTCAGGTGGAGTCCAATCAAGGACGGCTTGAACTCGCTCAGGGTTAACAGCAATACCTTTACCAGATATTACATGACCCAGATAGGTCACTTCTGGCAACCAGAATTCACATTTAGAAAATTTGGCATAAAGGCGATGCTCTCGAAGTTTCTGCAACACTAGTCTTAGATGTTCGGCATGTTCTTCCTCGTTCTTGGAGTAGATGAGTATATCATCGAGATAAACTACGACGAATTTATCCAAATACTCCATGAAGATTGAGTTCATTAACCGAGAAAAGGTGGCTGGAGCGTTGGTTAAACCGAAGGACATGACGGTGTACTCGTATTGGCCATAACGAGTAACAAAGGCCGTTTTAGGAATGTCCCCGTTTCTGATTTTGATTTGATGGTAGCCCAACCTCAAATCCATCTTAGAGAAGACTGAAGATCCAGCGAGCTGATCATACAGGTCGTTGATCCTGGGAAGTGGATATTTGTTCTTGATCGTGACCAAATTGACAGGTCGGTAATCTACAACCATCCGGTCCGTACCATCCTTCTTCTTAACGAATAGGACGGGGCAAGCCCACGGAGATGAACTGGGGCGGATGAAACCCTTTTTCAAGGACTCATCGAGTTGTTTCTTAAGCTCGGCTAGTTCTAGGGGTGCCATCTTATAAGGCCTTCTAGCAATCGGAACGGTTCCGGGGATGAGGTCTATTACAAACTCAACATCCCTGTCAGGTGGAACACCTGGCAATTCCTCTGGAAAGACATCCGGGAAAGTCACGGACTACCGGAACGTCCTCAAGGTCTGGCAAAGGGCTGGCGTTAAGAGAATATAATTGTCGCTTGGCTATTCGGGTCAAGACATTGACTATCTTCCCCGAAGGATGGGTGAGTTGAACAGTCCTAGAGAAGCAATCAATTTTGGCTTGATGAGCTGACATCCAGTCCATACCCAAAATGATATTAATATCTGAAGATTTAAGGGCTATCAAAGATGCAAGGAAAACAAGTCTGTCGACTTGGATCTCATTTCCATAACTTACCCTAGAGGTCTGCCATCTAGACCCAGGGGTAGAGATTTCCATAGTGGATGGCAAGTCACAGAATGCAACGTTATGCAAACGAGCATAATTTTCAGATATAAAGGAATGAGAGGCTCCTGTATCGAAAAGAACAGATGCCGGGTGGCAATTAACAAGAAGCGTACCGAGAACGACGTTGGGATCTTCTTGAGCTTCTTCGACAGAGATACAATTGACCTGGCCACGTGAAGCGGTGACCGGTTTAGCGTGGAATACTTTCCCTGTCGGCTTGCCACGGCCAGCAGCTTTAGCAGATTGATTGGGGTTGGTCTGGGGACACTCACGCATATAGTGACCAGATTCCCCACACTTGAAACAAGTCACGGAACTGGTACGTGGAGGAGCATTATTGGTTGGACCCCCATAGGGCTTAGCTGGAGCAGACTGTTGAGCGGGGCGAGGCGCCTGGAAAGATGGCCTCGGTGTGAACCTGGGTGGCAAGGCGGTGTTGGGTACCCACACGCGGCGCTTCTGAGGACCAGCACCGGATGAGGAACCCGTGTCACGTCCATGCTTGCGTGTTGCGTCATAGTCAGTCTGACCAGTTTCAGCACTGATGGCTTTGTTGACAAGTTTCGAGAAGGATGTGCACTCATGCAGACGAAGGTCGCGGCGAAGCTCAGGACTAAGGCCCTTGCGGAACCTTGCTTGCTTCTTGGCGTCAGTAGAAACTTCCTCAGTTGCATATCGGGCGAGATTACCAAACTCCCTGCTATAGACATCCACAGAAAGTCGGCCTTGGGTGAAATTGCAAAATTCTTCACGCTTACGGTCCATGAGACCCTCCGGAATGTGATGTTCACGGAAAGCGTCGCTGAATTCAGCCCAAGTTGTGACATGGCCTGCTGGGCGCATAGCTCCATAATTCTCCCACCATAGACTGGCGGGGCCTTCAAGATGATATGCAGCAAAGGTGACCTTGTCAGCCTCAGCTACCAGCGCCGAACGCAGTTTGTGAGAGATACTGCGAAGCCAGTCATCAGCGTCGAGAGGCTCGACGGAGTGGTGGAACGTGGGTGGATGCAATTTGATAAAATCACTGAGTGACACCACGTTAGCCCTCTGATGGTGTGCTGTGTTCTGTTCAATACGCTCCAACAACCGGTTTGTCTCCCGCTTGTTTCTCTCAGCTTCCATCATCACTTCGGCTAGTGAAGGAGGATGAGGCAGATTTTCATTCCTGGCTTCACTGCCTTCGGCCTGCTCTTGGGAAGCAGGATTAGCGCGTGTGTTGACCATCCTAGGTAAACAAGACAATGATTTAGTCAGAATGATGAAATTCCGACATGGGATACATAATGTAAGAAATAACTCGGAATGCAAGATGATCATCCGTATGACATGGTAGATACAGAAACTGCTTCTTTATTCCATCGTCATACACACCATACAAGGTTTAGTACAAGCCAAGCAAAGTACTAATACGGTGAAAAGAGGATTACATCTCATCGGAGGCATTCCAAGCTCCTATACATTATTTTTCTACATCTCCGGAAGAGTACAAACTAGGTCATATCCCACGAGACACGCAGGACAATAGACGACACAGCTAGTGCGAACTAGTGATACTACTACTAACTCAGACCGATCCGTAGTAGTCCTCGTAGAAGTCACCTCCATAGCCTGGAAGTTCAACATGATCATCCGGAAACAGACGGTCTCGCGGAGCTTGTGGACCATAGGGGCTAGGATGAGGTCGTGGACCAACAAACGGTGGCCTGCGGGGACCGCGAGGTGGGGTGATGCCTCCTACATCACGCCAAACCATCACGTCCGGCAGAGCAGATCTCACAGGATAGAGATCGCGCATATCTGAATATCCAGCTTGCACCGCCGGTGCGAACCGAGTCAAGGTGGCCCAGTGGTCAGCACGGGTATTGAAGAGCTCTAACCTTAAGGCCCGATTTTCACGGTCCTTATCCTCGAGCATCTCAGCAGTGGTGCGAGTCCGTGAATCCTCCTGAGTGGAGTCAGCATAGATAGCCTGGAGATACCCTTGTGCTCCCGGAAGTGATCCTGGCATATACCGGAAGTCAGAGTCCCGAAATAGACCAGATCTGACTCGCATAATGGTCATCATAGAGTAGGCGGCATCCTGCACAGCCATCTCGATAGTAACCCCGAGTCCATAGGAGCAGTGAAGAGGCTCAGTGGATCCAGGATAAGATGGAAATATCCTGACAGTGCAGAGATACTGGCTTTGATTAAAGTCTCGGAATTGCTCTTCGACCGTGTACTCAGGATACCAGCGGTATCCAGCCTCAGTCATTACCCTGACCAACTTAGCAGTATGGCCGGGTACATCTAGGCATCGAGTCAGGCGAACCACTTGATTGAGGTCGCGAGTGGCCATCTGAAAGCATAATCATAATGCAAAGGCATTAGAATTTCTAGCAAAATTTCGGCAGCATAACAGCTGTAAATGCTCAAAAAGGATATTGAGACATTTGACAAAGGATTTCGTACACACTCAACATCATCATATCAAGTCTTGAAACCATTCCTACAACATAATGTGGTAGAAGAACTGAACTAGGCTGATAACCATCAAACTTATAAGGTACTACTGATTAGTAACACGTGATCCTGATAGAGAGAACAGATCCTAATTCCTTAACCCCCGGTGGAAGAATGGACTAACTCAGATCAGAATGTCATAAGGTATAAGGAGTAAAAAGAGCCTTACGTTCCAACCCACAAACAATTCCCCTACATATAACTAAAGAATTTCTAGACTCAACATCGACCAGTTTGGCTTAGAGAACCTACAGGCAGTCCGGCTCTGATGCCAACGCTGTCAGGACCCCGACTCGATGTCACATCGATCTAGCTGGTAACACCTCATATCACTTTGCGGCCTCACGCACGGTATCCCCACGGGTGTCGTCTTACCCTTTTCCCGGGACCGTTTGCGCCTTTTGGCTCACGTATATGATAGTGTCGCTAGCATCCATATGATAAAGAGCCCGGGCTGACATGACTAGTCGTAAACCCAAAGTGGCACAGACTTACAGGGACAGGCATCCATGACCCAGCTTCGAACGTGTCGGTCATCAGCAAGTGGGTCCGGGCTGTAGCACTGGGCTAGCAGGACTCCGGTAAACCGGGCTGTAGCGGGCTAACAGGACTCCGGTACTCAAAGCGTGACATTTCCCCGAAGGGACAGACACAGGAACGAAGAAGGACACATGCCGGCCAGCCTAAGTGTTCCAGAGCAGTAGCAAGCTACCATGGCTCAGCGGTAACACTAGGAGACATTTCCCGGTAAGAGAGGCTACTAAAGATAAACAACTAGATAGTCAGATCCCACACATACCAAGCATTTCAATCATACACACAATATGCTCGATATGTGTAAATACAACGAAGCATCACAACATGACTCTATGACACAAGTACTTTATTTAAGGCTCAGGGAGCCATACATAATATACACACAAAGTTACGGGTCTCACGACCCAACATACAAGTTATACAATCATACAAGCCAACAGCGGAAGTAACTTGTCTGAGTACAGACAACTAGTAAAATAAAAGAGGCTTGGAAAGCCTGGCTATACTATGTGGTCCTTCACAAGCTCAGGGTCACCACCTGGGTCTTTAGCCTACTCGTTGATGTCAACGTCTACATAGAACCCATCAGAAGGGGTTGCAGCGTCTTCTGTAAAATGTAGATTATAGCAACATGAGTACAAAGGTACTCAGCAAGACTTACATCAGATCCTACATACATGCATAGTATCAAAAAGGTTGGTGGAGTTATTGCAGCAAGCCAGCTTTGACTCTTGGCTAGACTATCCTACGATACTCCATTTGAAATAGTTTTCCGCACACGAGTCCACTATTCACCACTTCAATACACTACCGAGGATCCACCTCCGTCTTCCTACGGAAGAGCCATCCTCGGCACTCACACTTATCTTGAGGCTTTTAACAGTTTCCATTTACTTGTCTATGAACTGTATAGGCAACCAAGTAGTCCTTTACCGCGGACGCGGCTATTCGAATAGATCATGTTAACCCTGCAGGGGTGTACTTCTTCATACATGTTTCCACCACTTAGCGTCTGCACACGACATGTGCTCGGCAGACTTCAAGCGAAAGCCGACGTGGGTGTAGACCACGACCTACCTAAACACTTAAGCCTCTAGTCCAGGTTTATCGCCTATTCAGGTTCCATCCGCAGGGAGTCCGGCCGAGGTTTCCCATACGGCCCCGAACGATGTGAACAGGGTTCCCGAGATACCTAACGGGTATTCGGTACACCCGGCCACGTACCTACCGCATCACAGCCCACCCCTACGGTCAGCGCTGTCCACGGCCTCCAGTAGGCTACAAACACCAGAAACTACTTGCAACTCCTGGACAGAGAGCTAGGGTGAATAAGAAGTCGAGCGGGGTCATATTTCAGGGCCCAATGCATGGTAGTAGCTGTATCTTAAATCACACATACAGATCTCAGTGCTTAAGGTCGGCTTCAATGAAACAACCCACCATGTACTCCTACATGGCCTCTCATCGATACCTTTACCAAATCGTGTTCACCACACCACTCTCATTACCGACATAATCATTTCACTCTAGCCCATCACCCAGATGAACCAGACCTGACACAACTCTAAGCATAGCAGGCATAGCAAGGTAGGAACAACACATACATATGGCTCAATCAACTCCTACACATGCTAGTGGGTTTCATCTAGTTACTGTGGCAATGACAGGTCATGCAGAGGAAATGGGTTCAACTACCGCAGCACACAGCAGTTTGAATCGCGTTGTCTTAATGCAGTAAAAGAGAGCAGGAGCGAGAACATGGGATTGTATCGATATGATCAAATGGTTGGTTGCTTGCCTGATGGTTCGTTGCACGGATACGATTCTTCGTTAGGGTAATCACGGTACTCCTCGGGGACAGATCCTGTCGCAAAGGATAACGATACACAGGCATCACCAAACAATGTGCAACAATATGATGCATGCATGAAACATGGCAATATGAGTGTGTTGGGCTAATGCAACTAAAGCCAGAAGTGTTTGAGCAAATTTGAATCAAAGATTCAAATTTCAAATTCAAATATGGCCTTTTAAAGTGCCTTTCCTTGTTCTGATTAAAACATCAATTTAACTTGTTTGGTCATGCATGAAAATAGTACAGATGGATAGATTGGATTTTTCTGATCATTTTTCATATATAATTTGTCCAATTTGGAGTTACAGAATAAAAGTTATGAATTTTTGAAGTTTAAATAATATTCTGAATTTCCTGATTTAATTTAAATCCAGAAATATCATTTACTGCGTCAGCCTGACATCACAGTGACATCAGCAGGTCAACAGAGCTGGCTCGGGTCAAACCTGACGTGTGGGGTCCACACGTCAGTGTCACAGGGGCTAATCCCGCGTTGACCCCGGGCTGGTTAGCTTTGACTAAGCCCTGGGCCCACTTGTCAGCGTCTGTAGGTGGTGGTTTAGTGGCTAATTAGCTGGGCCACGTCAGCTCGCCGGAGTTCTGGCCGGCGGCGACCAACAGTGCGGCGGCGATAGTGGTTTTGGTCGTTTCGGCCACCAAATGGACCGCGGAGATCACCGGAGTGAAGCTGAGGACGACCCGCGGCTCTTGGCGGAGTCCGTTGGGGTCGGGGTGGCCGGAGTTGACGGCGGTGAGCTCGGCTGCGGCCGCCGGGGTTCGGTCGTGCACGGGAGTGGTGCTGGAGCTCGAAGTCGAGCAAAGTGAGGCGCTAGGGATGCTCTACTGGGTTCTGTGAACGCGTTGGACTCGCCGGGGTGACCAAATGGTCACCGGAGCTGCGTCGACGGCGAGCTCGGCGACGGCGGAGGTTCGGCCGTGGTGGAGATGAAGCTACGGTGAGGGATCGAGGGGGAGAAGAGGGGGAAACGGTGGCGTAGCTCACCGCGGTTGCAGTGGGCGTCGAAGCGGGCTCGGGGACGCGCTGGAGACGGCGAATTCGTCGGCGACGGTGGTCGGAGCCCGAAGAGGGGAACGGCGACGTGGCGGCGATGCAGGGCTTCCGGGGACTCGTGGAGCGGTGGGGAGGAAGAGGGAGTTGTGGCGGAGCTTCTGAGCTACTCGGGGGAGCGAGGGGTGGCCGGAGACAGTGGCTACGGCGAACGGCGGCGACGGTGTGCTTCGGCCGAGAGCGAGAGAGAGCGAGGGAGAAACGGGGGAGAGTGAGCGAGAGCAGGGGGGATCGGGACGGGCTGCGGGCGTCGTCCACGCGGCCAGGAGGGCGTCGGCAAGCAGGAGGTGGCCGCGCGGCCGCGCGCGCGCGAGCACGCAGCAGCTTCGGGGCGTGGGGAGGAAGACGACGGGGAGCTACAGTGCTGGGCTGGGTCGGCTGCTAGCTGGGCCGGCCAGCTGGCTGGGCCGCACAGGTAAGTCTTTCCCCTTTTCTTTTTGTTTTCTGTTTTATTTAATATATCTGCAACTGTGTTGAATTAATTAAAATACCTAGGCAACTCCAAAATTCACCAAACTACTCCTGGTCCATAGTTGGATTATTTCCAACATGAAACATTTTAGTTTGGAGATATTTGAGCATTTAAATATTTTATATAATTTTAAATGCCCAAATTCAAATAGTTATGATTTAATTCAAAGACCCTATGATGGCCTAGAAAAATGTGCACCACTTTTGTCAGAGGTTCTGAACCAAGGCTAAAATGATGGACATTTTAGAAGGGCATTTCAGGTTCATTGAAAATTATTTTAGTAAACCCTAGTTGGTTTCAGAGGGGACTGGGGGTTCTGTCATCCCCATTTCAAGTTTCTGATGAATGAGTAAACATGATGCAACACTCTAATGCATGACTAGCTAGGGTGTGACACTACTGAGGGAGTCCCGGATTAGGGGGTGTCCGGATGGCCCGACTATGACCTTTGGCCGGACTCCCCGACTATGAAGATACAAGATTGAAGACTTCGTCCCGTGTCCAGATAGGACTTTCCTTGGCGTGGAAGGCAAGCTTGGCGATACGATATGTAGATCTCCTCCCATTGTAACTGACTCTGTGTAACCCTAGCCCTCTCCGGTGTCTATATAAACCGGAGAGGTTCAGTCCGTAGGGCGAACAACAATCATACCATAGGCTAGCTTCTAGGGTTTAGCCTCTCTGATATTGTGGTAGATCAACTCTTGTACTACCCATATCATCAATATTAATCAAGCAGGAGTAGGGTTTTACCTCCATCGAGAGGGCCCGAACCTGGGTAAAAACATCGTGTCCCTTGTCTCCTGTTACCATCCGCCTAGACGCATAGTTCGGGACCCCCTACCCGAGATCCGCCGGTTTTGACACCGACAGTCCCCCTCCTTCTTCTTCTTCCTTGGCCTCCCCCCTAGATGGGAGGAGGGTTCCCCCTCTGGTCCATGGCATCCATGGCGGCGGAGGGGCGGGAGCCCCTTTGAGATTGGATCTCCCTCTCTGTTCTCTTTTGTTTCATGCTCTCCAAATCTGGCCGAAAACCATTTCTTATATTCTCGTAGATCTGTAACTCCGATTGCATTGATCTTTTTACACGAATTTTTTATGAATATAAGCTTCCTTGCACCCGAAGTAGAGATCCAACCGACATTCAAGGAGGGTAGCACCCACCACCATGCGCCAGGGGCCTGGGGCGCGCCCTTGTGTATCGTGGTCTATGTGGGCCTCCATTTGCGGTGATTCCAACTCCCAAAAATCATAAATATTCCAAAATATTTCTCTGTAGAGTTGCATCACATTTGGTCTTCGTTTGATATGGATTTTCTCTGATACAAAAACATGCAACAAACAGGAACTGGCACTGGGCACTGGATAAGTAAGTTAGTCCAAATAAATCATATAAAAAGTTTCCAAAAGTATGTAAAAGTTGAATAATATTGGCATGAAACAATCAAAAATTATATATACAATGGAGACGTATCAATATCTATCCATTTTCTGTGCCTATTTCATGTGTCATCATACTATGTTTTTGCAGTCCAATGTTGTTCTTCTGTAATAGATGTCCAAAAGGAAGAGTGTGAGTGTAGATCCTCAAGGACTACAAACTAGGTATTTGGAAAAGGTAGTGATACCTGTATTTAGAACTTAATAGTGCTAGATAAATCCATTTGAGCGGCAAGTAATAACGGATGGTGGTGGTATTACTGTACATGCATCGTGAGATAGTTGATTGTCTAGCATTACTCTACATCTTATTTGCCCTGCCCTCCACTTCCTCCAAATTATTAGATCTACATTTAGTCTTACCAAAATGTTGAATAAAGCCAATGCCACTACACACGTTGATGTCTGCATTCCTCTTGTCAGTACCTTTTGCCTTGTAACGTTGTACGTAATTAATTGCTATTTGATTATGTATCATAAGTCTGCACCTGGGCTTCATTATCCTCAATTTCTTCCAATATTATTTGATCTATATTTACTCTTTGCAAAATGTAGAATAATGGCAACGCTTATAAAGAAGTTTCTTTGTGGAATTTATTGAAGTATTCTTCCATCGACATGGAGAAGGGCTTTTTCCAGCCCGTGTTAACATGTAATGTAAGTTCATCCTTCTCAAGCCTTCAAACTTTGTTCTAGTATAAATTTGGATAGGCATCATTTCCTCCATTGATGTTTACTTTGCTGTTTACATCTGATTGGATGTTTGCAACAACTACTAGTTTTAAATTGTAGTTGTAAAAAAATGTTCCTTATGCAGAACAGATCCATTTATTTGCTTATATAATTGTGAAACATGTTACGTGTCTCCTTGTTTCTCTTTTAGAGTCCTATCTCTTATGCTAGGCAGAACTTTAGGGAATATAGTCTTGAAGAGGGCGAGATGACCCCAAGGTCATGTCTTGATGAAGACAGTGAGTTGAAGCTACTCACCAGTAGCTATGAGACACCTCTATGCAGTCGTTGCCTCAATCAGTGACTTCTTAAGTCTCAACTTTAAGAGGAAAGGCTTGCTTCAGCTAAGCTCCGACTTGATGTCAATGATGCAAGGAAGATCTCAGAGGACTGCCTTGCATGCTTTGGTGCTATACAACTAGGGATGGAGCACCTATCTTTAAAACAACCGAGGTCTCATCAGCTTGTTTGGCTACTTGCGGTGCCCGTCCTGGCCAGGCCTAATGCCTTCTAAAGTGCTCTCTGTTTTGTATATTCTTTTGTCGGCGCATTTATATGCACTGGTGGATACCTTTGATGCCCAATGTATGTAATCCACGACCATGTTGCGATTTATTATCACTGGTGGCGAACTTTGATTCCTAGTGGATGTAATATGTCGTAATTTCATTATTGTATAGTCTAGGTTTATTCTTGGTTGGTATGCTATAATTTAGGACGGAAGGTTCAATAGATCTCAATGTTGTCGGTCTTTAGGCCGGCCTGTTACTCATATAGGCCAAAACGTGGGCCTACACTAGTAGAAAAAGGGCCTAATGTAAAGGACATTAGTCCCGGTTTGTAACAAAACCAGCACTAATGTGATCATTAGTGCCGGTCCCAAAGGCTAAGGGGGCGGAGATCATTAGTACGATTCGTGGTGAACCTTTATTACCGATTCGTGCCACAAACCGGTACTAAAGAGACTATTGCAGGTTGTGGTCAGGCTGGGGCCCCACCAGCACCTTTAGTACCGGTTCATGTAACAAACCGGTACTAGAGGTTCCTAGTTGATTCATTCTGCAGCGATTTTTTAGTCCCACCTCGCTCTGCTAACAGAGTTTTTACCACCTTAAATATGTTACCTGTCAAACTATCACACCCACTTGGTCTTCATTGAACTCTATGTGTATAATTTGTGGCCACAATATGAGTCTTCTCTGGTTTCTAAACCGGTGAGAACTCATATTGTCAATTCATATTGTACACAAAAAGATCATTGATGATCAATGTGTTTTTGATGTATTTCACTTTTTGACATGACTTATTACAACTCCGGACTATTCAGATTGTACATCGGCTATTCAAAATTTTAATAACTTATTACAACTTCGGACTTTTTCTGCGTTCAGATGCACAATTCAAATCCACGTCATTGACTTTCAACCCTTTCTGACATAATTTGCTATTTTCGATGCATTTACAGATTTGTTTTGTGAGCTAAATGACCATGAAATTGAAAAGCACTACAAAATGAACTCTAAAAAGGTTAAAACTTGGCAAGGTATCATCATTTCACCCGCATAGCATGTGCAAAAAAGTAGAGACGGTTATGTCAAAAGCTGGATGTGCTTCGTGTACAAACTAGACAATCTCTTTCAAAGTATTAGGGTTTTGGACGAAAACTCATTTGTTACACCGGCTATTCAAAATTTCAATAAATTATTACAACTCCGGACTTTTTCTACGTTCAAATGAACAATTCAAATCCATGTTATCAACTTTCAACCCTTTCTAGCATAATTTGCTATTTTTGATGCGATTACTGATTTGTTTTGTGAGCTAAATGACCGTGAAACTGAAAAGCACTACAAAATGAACTCTGAAAAGGTTGAAACTTGGCTAGGTATCATCATTTCACCCGCATAGCATGTGCAAAAATGTAGAGAGGGTTGCGGCAAAAACTGGATGCACTTCGTGTACAAACTGGACAATCTTTGTCGAAGTATCAGGGATTCGGACGAAAACTCATCTATTACACCGGCTATTCAATATTTTAATGCATTCAGATGCACAATTCAATCTATTCAAATTTAAATACAGCAAAAAACTACTCAGAAATAAATATATAAAGCACAAAAGAAAAAATATACAAAAAAAATATTTCCGTGCTGCCCAGTGGGCCTGCTCAGCTTTGGGTCTGCTGATGCAGGCCCATAAGGCCCAGCAGGCTCACAAGGCAGCGCGGCAATGTTAGGCCCAGAGGCCTACATTAGAGAGGAGCTCAAAGGAGCAGTCATGGCTGGGTATATAAACCAGTGCGGCTGCCCTTCGCTCGGCGAGGTGGGACTAAACATATGTGCACCATGCGCACCCCCTTTAGTACCGGTTCCTGTCTCCAACCGGTACTAAAGGGTGGGTCTTTAGTACCGGTTTGTGGCAGGAACCGGTACTAAAGGGGTCGCTTCCTGCCGCTTGGCCTGGCCAAATTCGACCTTTAGTACCGGTTCCTGGCTCCAACCGGTACTAAAGGCCTCCCCTATACACTACAAAAAAAGTACACTTCCATGATGATACGTGTTTGTCACTATAGGTCGCGTTTTCTGTCATGCATGTACATCCATGACGATTTTATGACAGAATCAAGATAGTCATACATGTGCTGTCGTAGAAGTGTTCCATGAAATTACCAAAATTATCATCACGGAAGTGTCCACTTCCATGACGATAAATCATGTGTCACAGAAGTGCTTTCATCAAGGGTGACCGACACGTGGCATCCACCGTAATGGAACACCGTTAAACTATCGGGTCGGGTTTTGGATCCGATAACCCGTTAATAGCCCCGACCAATGGGGATTTTCCATGTGTAAAATCATCATTGGCTGGAGGAAACTGTAGGAGATATGCCCTAGAGGCAATAATAAATGCTATTATTTATCTCCGAGTTCATAATTATGTTTATGTTCCATGCTATAACTGCAATGGTTCTCGAGTCTGCAATATCCACGAGGCTCGGAGGAAGACTCATATGCACATGTGGAATAAATAAACGGTAAGAAGTATTCCTAGTCTAGCCTCTAAGACTAGATCAAGTGTTGCATGATGGTTCTGTTTTCCTGATCATGGGCATGTCTATGCCAGCAACTTTGAGGGCACAATGTTAAGAGAACATTTGTAACGAGGTAAGAGAAAAGAGAACAAAAATAGTAACGAGGTAACTAGCATAATGGACAAGTTTTTGATCCACGGGGATGCAAGTAAATCTCACCTTGGGTCTTTGTAACATATTGCGAAGCAACAGGAATAGCACACGGCAACTGGAGGTTCACTCGAATATTCATTCGTGTGGGTATAGGGGTCAATATGGGTGTCCACGGCTCCGATGTTGATCATTGATCGGAAGGGGTTCCGGGTCATGTCTATACTTCACCGAACCTATAGGGTCACAAGCTTAAGGTTCATCTATTTGTTGAATACTAGACAAGGAGTCTGAGAGAAAATCACCAAAAAAGTTTCGGACACCAGAAAAGTTTCGGACACCGGAATCATACCGCAGAGAGAGGTCATCGGATAAGTTTCGATGATACCGAAAAGTTGTTTCGGGATATACCATTAAGTCAAATTGGTTTCGGCACATGCCTGATAATTCTTGGAGGGTGCCAGAATCATTCTGGAAGCTTTTTGGAATTTTCTGGGATAAAAACCGGAAATGTTCCGGAGCTGCCGGAACCACTTCAGATGCGTTTCGCAGATGAAAATCACTAAAATGTAATTGTTCTAGAATGCGTTGAAAGTTACTATGGTGGGTATTGGAAATGTTCTAAGCCCACACAAATATTTTCAGTTGGAACAGACGCTGAAAAATGTCGTCGTGAATAGTGAAAGTGCTTTTTGGGATATTTTATGGAAAGCCACCTTTTGGGGCTTTACTCAAAAGATCTAGGGATGACATGGATGGATTGGGAGGCCCTCATGGGGCCCCCCAAGGGGTGTGGCCGGCCACACTTGGGGATCCACCTTGGAGCCCCTCTTGTTCCTTGGTTTCACTCTTATGCCCTTGAGGAAGGACTTCATTCATGTGCATTTTGGGTTTTTGTGTTAAACTACCCTACCCCTTGGGATTTCCTATAAGTAGAGGTGGAGGGGCAGCCCTCCACACTCACTCTTTCTCACATACAAGTGCCATGCATGATCTGGATTCTTCTCTCCCTCCCACGAAAAGAGTTTCGTAGAGCCGTAAGGCTGTTTGGGTTCCGGCAGGAACTAGTTCTGGACGGCGAAGCCCTGCTGGATAGATGACACCGTATGTGTGCAACTCTGTAGAGAGATCGTAGTTTCGGTCTTAGTTCGTGAGTGCCTCCCGAAGGGCTGTCCGTGTGACCGTCCGAGTTTCGAAGGTCCTCCCGATGGGCTGTCCGAGTGACCGTTCGAGTTTCGAAGGTCCTCCCAAAGGGGTTGTCCACGACACCGTCTGGGGGGCTGTTCGACCGTCTCCCGGAGGGCTGCCTGAGGAGCAGATGAGGGTATACATCCTCGCGGTTGGGAGGTTGTAAATCCTAGTTGCGGGGGTCTGCACCGCCATTCATCATTGACTCTACTTCCCTCTGCGCTATGAGTCGGTAGCGAAAAAGATCAAACCATGTATACAGTCTCCATAGTGGTCCTGGGCTGGTGCATAGGTCGGAAATTTTTTGTCTTTTGCTGCGTTCCCCTACAGTGGCATCAAGAGCCGTGCTATGCGTAGATGCAGGTTACGATCTAGAATACATGGAGATGTATGGGTATTGCATAATATAATTTTGGAGTAGATAAGATCTATTGCTGAAAATTATTTATGCGGGTGACAGATGAAATCTGTTACCCGACGTTCTTGTTGCTTCCCTAGAATTTTCGTTTCCTCAATCTCGAGATAGCATGGTGGAATTTGACAAAGTTCTGGCAATCCGTGATCCTGATTGATCATGGAAGTGCTATTAGTTCTTTGGGTTCTGCCGTAGTCAAAAGAAAGATGAAATTCGCAAATGAAAGGGCATTGCAGATATGATCTGCACGGGGGTCATGCGTATGACAACGTTCAGTATGGGGCTCGAGATTTAATTATCTCGTGTTTCATACACCCCGAGATCTTAATCTAGCAACTTGAATAATCATACTTGATGATAAAACGTTGGTAGCTGCGGTTTAAGTCGAAACCTTAGAAGCCACGAAAAACAAGTTTTTGCATGAACCAATTAGAAACGTCTAACTTTGTTTTGCAGGAGGGTTTGCATGTGCATGTGATGGGGTATAGCAATGCTCATATTCAATTTGATTATGTATGAGATGACTATATGATGTAATTAACATGACCTGCGTGTCATGATTTGGCATGATGGCTGGAGCCATATGATTGCACTTTAATGACCTGCGTGTCAACCTTAAGTAATGCATTTATTTTATCTGCTATCGAGATAGCAATATTATCCGGTGCATCGACAAGGTGGTGGCAATGTTAGCGAAGGTGAACGCCGACGCAAATGCCGAAGACGAAGAAATGAAAGACTTCTCCATCAGAAAGGGCTATACAATATCATGCTATTATGAATTGCTTAAGATGTTTATCCCTTATGATGCACCCTTCTTGATTGCGCGGTAGTCGCTTTTTATTAGGGTGATCTCTCACAAAAATATCAAGTAGTTAGTGTTCTCCCAAGTGTAGCACCGTCTGAAATTCGTATCTTTTTGGGGTGCGCCATGTACACATGAGCATGAACGAATCAAGAGGAATGATGTGGGTGAGGTCAGACCTTGCAGCAAGATCACTTGGTTGCCTTTGACATTCAGGCAGGAGAGTCCTGAGCTCGGAACACGCCCATCGAAAGATGAACAAGAATCACATAGAGATGTGATCGGCAAGTTGGCCTACCAATTGAAATTTGTGTCATCAGTGATGAACCCGTCAATGGCATCGAATAGAAATATGGATCTTGAATCACTCTAAATCAATTATGAGAGATATTGATTTGAGTGGGAGCGCACTGTTGAATTAACATGCTTAATTCTCAGTGCAATTAATTATGAACACTGTCTAAGTGTTTCTTGCAAAAGAGTTGTAGAATAATGGCTCGCATTTCCACCTTCCCTATTAAAATTGAATAGCTGTTAAATATCTGGTTAAAACTTTACGATTAGTAACGTAATGTGAGGATTGTCCTCAAAAGTGCCGAGAAGGACTTTGTCCTATCACATGCTTTCCGTATCTCCTGCTAATGCTATGGATCATGTGACTCTCGTCCTTCAATACAAAAGCTAGAATTCTGTTACGGTCAACTGGAATATGTTTGCTTCCATAAAACCCAAACTTCGAAAGTTGGGATAGTTATATGATATTCATGGAACTGAAAATTAATTTTCAGATACAAACAAAGGCTGAAAGATATGATATCCAAAGTAATGTTTGTTTGCAAGTATTAGTAAAAGTGTTTACTATGCAATTGACTGTTGGGAAAGGGATCCAGAAGAATGCCTGTCATATGATGAAAGGTGAATAAAACAACAACTTAAAGAGAAAGGAAGTGTCCAAAGGGTGTTAGTGTGACTTACACGCCTAGGAAGTTCGGGGCTAACGCCACTCTTAAGTTGGGTGCTTCTTTTGCGAGTAGGAGAAATACTAAAAGTTAAACTGTTAGAAGTATAAAGGCAGAAAGAAAGATGACTGGAATATCCAGCTCATATATGAATGTCATGCAAGTTTTTGATGTATAAGTTCTTGGGAATTATGGTTAAACATGTTAATCACTAATTCTTGGGTATTGTGAGTTAATCACAATGATACCCGCTTGATTGCATTCTATTGCGAATCAATGTAAGAGCTACGATGGCCTAAAAAGACTAGATAGAAATGAGGTTAAGGTACACACAGGGAACATAGTAAATGTTACTATACCTTCCATCGGTGTATTGCCGTCTATATTTATTTTCATAATTCATTTAGAGTTTTACAAACTCTAGCCCATTGCATCAGGTATCTTGCAAGAAGGTTGTTCATAAGAGAACTTTTTATGTTCGATGTTATGAATAACACAAGGGCAATACTTTCATTATGAATCAGATGTATGTTATGAATATTGATAATAATAAAATACCTCTGGGTTTACTTTCATAATTCATTTTTGAGTTTCATACACTCTAGCCCATTTCACAATGTTTATTGCAAAAGAGTAGTTCATAAACCAACAATTGTTGTTAAGTATTATGAATAACATGAAGGGCCATGCTTCCATCCAAGATGGGATGTATGTTATGAATATTGATGGTAATATGATACATCCATAACGCTGACGCTAAATGTCACGACACTATGAGAATACCTCACATGTGTGGCACTACATTTGGTCACATTGGAGAAACCCGCATGGAAAAATTCCATTATGTTGGATTTTGAAGTCGTTTGATTTTGCATCATCTGACACTTGCAACTTTCCTCCAAAAAGTGAAGTGACTCAAATAACGTTCACATGCCATAAGGAACGAGCAACAAACTTATTGGTGATCACAAATTTTGATGTGTGTAGTTCAATAAATGTTGTTGCAAGTGGTGGATTTATTTATCTTCATAAATGACTCAAGTAGATATATGGATATTTACTTGATGAGACGTAAGTCTGGATCTTTTGAAATCATTCAAAAGGTTTTCAAAAATGAAGTAGAAGTTATTGTAACAAGAAAATCATGTTTCTGTAATTTGATTGCACAAAGGAATATTTGAGTTACATGTTTAGCGAATGTCTGATGAGTTGTGAAAGGGGTTTCATAACATGCACCTCCCGGAACACCACTGCAAGTGAAAAGTCCGTGGAGATGTAATCTAACCATTTATGACATGGTAAGATTAAAGATGACATAAATAAATTTGCCATTATCCCTTTTAAAGTGATGCTTTAGAGACTACGAATTTTACTCTGAAAAGAGCTACATCGAGTCTGATGAAATGAAGCCATGGTATGGTACACCCAACCATGTTATATCTTTTCTTAACATTTGGAATATGGGGCTTGTGTAAAAGGTTACAAACCTATTCCAAATCAGACAAGTGCTACTTTGTAGGTTATACAAAAATGTTGGGTATTCCTCCCTCACTATACCGAGGCAAATAGTTTTGCCGCGAAACGGTGTGCTTTTAAAGAGAATGGTTCTTTCAGAAAGGTGAGTGGGAGAATAGTGCAACTTGACGAGATAAATAGTATCTTCGTCATCAGATCAAAGGAAAGAGACCTTGGAAGTAATTCCAGAGTTTCCTACTGCGACTGATACGGAAGTCTCTACAATAAAATGTATGAACTTCCGTCGAACTTGCAGCTGAACCACGTAGGCAAGGCTCGTGCAAACCTCTCAGGTGCACAAACGAGATATTGTTGTTAGACAAGATTATACCTACTATACACAAAGAAGCATTGATGGGCCCTGACTCCGGAATTGGCTAAATGCCAATACAACCCGAGTTAGTTTCCATATAAGTAATTCAATATTAAAACCTTGATACACCTTTCGGAAGACTTAGAGTCTATCGAATATTTATGGAACTTAAAACTGATACGGATAAAAATGTTTTATCCATAAAGCTCGACTTGTTGAAATAACAAGTTCAAGAGTTGACTACGATGAGGTTGTTTTCATCGTAGCGATGCTTAAAGTCGGTTCGGATTGAACTAGCAATTAATACATATTTCAATCATGAGATATGAAACATGGATGATAATAGGATTTCCATCTGATGGAAACGAAACCAAGGACTTGCATGTGTTACAGTCCAAGGCATTTTGTCTATCCATAGGATGCTAGTAAGGGTGCAAACTTCAGAGTTCCAGCGATGGATAGAAGACAGCAAAATGGAGTTGGAATCTTCGTGCTTTGATGAAATGGTCAAAGGGGTTTGACTTCATCAATGGGTAACGAAGATTTTTTGTAATTCAAGAAAGTAAGTGGGAGCATAATAATATTTCTAAAAACCTTGTGTTCTTGACACATTGTTAATTGGAAATAAATTTATTGACATGAATTAGGACTTCATTTAAAAATAGTTTTTTTATGAAGTGCTTAGGCTAAATAGCCTCAATATTAGGCATAATGATCTATGGCGATAGATTTACCTAATAGGGCTAAGCAATGAATACATATTGACAAGGTGCTAAAACCTTTTAGCACTTAAAACCGCCAAGGAGTGATTCTTGCTGAAGTCACATGGAGAGAGTTTTTGCAAGAATCAGTGTCCCAAAACACAGATGAGCAAAATACATGATGCAGATTCCACACACTTTTGTGTTTGGATTAATCATGTATTCCATGGTATGTAAAACAACCAGATATGTCCGATACTCCCAAGGTGTTGCGAGTATGGATACTAAAGTGATCAAAGTACTGATCGTGGGACAACAGTGAAAGATGTCATTGAGTACTAGAGTAAGTACTGATGATATGTTTTCTCGCAAGCGGAGATCATGAAGAGTTGGTTGTAAAATGTTACATCGTTACAGTATTCATCTTTTCTCCATGCGATTTTTGATTTAAGTTAAGGGTTTTGTGTAATACACAATATGGTGGCACGGTAGTTGGAAATTGTTTCCCAACAGGATACTGTGGCAAATTCTATAACAAATGACTAAGTATGTTGACGCTTTAGAAGCGACAAAAGAAGATGTCGAATCATATAGTTCATTCATGAACATAGTATGTTTCAAAGATGGCTTTTGTCAATGGGACACTACTACAGGTAGTTGCTCCATAACTCAGTCTGAGGAATCCAGGTTCGATCTATGATTCACATACATACAACGCCAAGTCCACACAAAATATGAATTTTGTGAAAGCGTGAAAACGCGAGGATATGCAGAGATACACACGGAGCTGAAGTTGTGAAGTGCATTAGGTGTGAAGTTGCGAGGACATCAGGCTATACCACATGCGAAGCATTTTTTACACCAGTATGCCAAAGGTGTGAAGTGCATTAGCATTAAACTAGATTATTGTCTCTAGTGCAAGTGGGAGTCTGTAGGAGATATGCCCTAGAGGCAATAATAAATGCTATTATTTATCTCCGAGTTCATAATTATGTTTATGTTCCATGCTATAACTGCAATGATTCTCGAGTCTGCAATATCCACGAGGCTCGGAGGAAGACTCATATGCACGTTTCGAATAAATAAACGGTAAGAAGTATTCCTAGTCTAGCCTCTAAGACTAGATCAAGTGTTGCATGATGGTTCTGTTTTCCTGATCATGGGCATGTCTATGCCAGCAACTTTGAGGGCACAATGTTAAGAGAACATTTGTGTTGAATCGACCCGGTTTGATGATATGCTATGAGATTCATTCGTCACAAGTTAATGGTAAATAACACAGAGATGGTTAACGTTTGCATGATTCCTTAGACCATGAGAGTATCGAGTTTCTTCATGCTTGCTTCATGAACTTTGGGGTTTGTTAAACGTCATCCGTATATGGGTGGCTATTACGACGGCTTACTGGTTCATGGAAAAGTTGTCAAGTAAATTGATAGTTCAATATTGGGATTTGCTCCTCCAACAATGGAGAGATATTCTCGGGCCCTCTCAGTTTTACGGTATCCATCATCGTTTGGCCAGACACAGTGTGATTTGATCACAGGGATGTCGGAACATGGAAACGAGAAAAGAGAACAAAACCAGTAACGAGGTAACTAGCATAATGGACAAGTTGTTGATCCACGGGGATGCAAGTAAATCTCACCTCGGGTCTTTGTAACATATCGCGAAGCAACAGGAATAGCACACGGCAACTGGAGGTTCACTCGAATATTCATTCGTGTGGGTATAGGGGTCAATATGGGTGTCCACGGCTCCGATGTTGATCATTGATCGGAAGGGGTTCCGGGTCATTTCTATACTTCACCGAACCTATAGGGTCACATGCTTAAGGGTCATCTATTTGTTGAATACTAGACAAGGAGTCTGAGAGAAAATTACCGAAAAAGTTTCGGACATCGGAATCGTACCGCAGAGAGAGGTCATTGGATAAGTTTCGATGATACCAAAAAGTTGTTTCGGGATATACCATTAAGTCAAATTGGTTTCGGCACATGCCTGATAATTCTTGGAGGGTGCCAGAATCATTCTTGAAGCTTTTTGGAATTTTCTGAGATAAAAACCGGAAATGTTCCAGAGCTGCCGGAACCACTTCAGATGTGTTTCGCAGATGAAAATCACTAAAATGGAATTGTTCCAGAACGCGTTGAAAATTATTATGGTGGGTATTGAAAATGTTCTAAGCCCGCACAAATATTTTCAGTTCGAACGGACGCTGAAAAATGTCGTCGTGAATAATGAAAGTGCTTTTTGGGATATTTTATGGAAAGCCACCTTTTGGGGCTGTACTCAAAAGATCTAGGGATGACATGGATGGATTGGGAGGCCCTCATGGTGGCCCCCCAAGGGGTGTGGACGGCCCTACTTGGGGCTCCACCTTGGAGCCCCTGTTGTTCCTTGGTTTCACTCTTATGCCCTTAAGGAAGGACTTCATTCATGTGCATATTGGGTTTTTGTGTTAAACTACCCTACCCCTTGGGATTTCCTATAAATAGAGGTGGAGGGGCAGCCCTCCACTCTCACTCTTTCTCAAATACAAGTTGCATGCATGATCTGGCTTCTTAGCTCCCTCCCACGAAAAGAGTTTCGTAGAGCCGTAAGGCTGTCTGGGTTCCGGCAGGAACTAGTTCTTGACGGTGAAGCCCTGCTGGATAGATGACACCGTATGTGTGCAACTCTGTAGAGAGATCGTAGTTTCGGTCTTAGCTCATGAGTGCCTCCCGAAGGGCTGTCCGTGTGACCGTCCGAGTTTCGAAGGTCCTCCCGAAGGGTTGTCTGAGTGACCGTTCGAGTTTCGAAGGTCCTCACGAAGGGGTTGTCCGCGACACCGTCTGGGGGGCTGTTCGGCCGTTTCCCGGAGGGCTGTCTGAGGAGCAGATGAGGGTATACATCCTCACGGTTGGGAGGTTGTAAATCCTAGCTGTGGGGATCTGCACCGCCGTTCGTCATCGACTCTACTTCCCGTTGCGCTACGAGTCGGTAACGAAAAAGATCAAACCATGTATGCAGTCTCGATAGTGGTCCTGGGCTGGTGCGCAGGTCGGAAAATTTTTGTTTTCCGCTGCGTTCCCCTACAGAAACACGTCTCGGCTCATCGTTGGGATAGATGTCATCCAGTCATTGGACAGAAGGCGCCTATGATACGCCAACACGTGGCATGGCCCAACAGTGGCCCATTCCTGTGAAAAGGCCGGCCTTTTTTGACTTGGTCAAAATGTGGCGGGCCGGCCCATGGAAAGCCTGTTAACGGCATGTTCGCATATAGCCCATTTACAGCCCGCTAACCCAAGGCCTGTTACGCCCTATCCGAATTAGGCCCAGTAGCGTCATCTGGGCCATCCAATATGATTCCAGCCCGATTTCACTTCTGGCCCGTATATGGCCCATGACGTCTTTCGTCCCATATGAGGCCCTTTGTAACTCTTGGCCCATTAACGGACCGTGGTGAAACTGGCCCGTAATGAACAGTGCATCACTTTACACCCATTAACGGCCTGTGGTGAAACTGGCCCGTAATGAACAGTGTATCACTTTATAACCATTAACGGCCCGTTATTCCATTGGGACGTTTCCAGCCCAAGTTACCTTTCGGCCTTCTGAGGGTCCATTTATTCTTGGGCTCATTTCAGCATTCGGTTACTTACGGCCCGTTATTGTCATTTTCTGCTTGTTGCCAAATTCAGCCCGTCGTTATAGTCGGCCCGTTTGTGGACCGTTAATCTGTTGGGCCATTTTCATAGCATCACCAAATACCGCCTATTAATGGCCCGTTATGGTCATCCCATGAAACGTACGATTTCCATTAAAGGCCCGTCTACGGCCCATTAAAGGCTGGTACAATACCCATAAATGAGTCGGCCCTTACAAGGCCCATGGATCCTACGAGACGGATAAGGCCCATGGATCCTACGAGACATAGAAGGCCCATGGATCCTATGAGACGTAGAAGGCCCATGGATCTGACGGCCCTTTGAAGGCCCATGGATCCTACGGCCCCTACATGACCCATGGATCGTACGGCCCATGAAGGGCCATGGTCGGGCGAGTTGGCCCCCATTTGAACGATATAGCATATTCAAAGAATTAACCTATTCAATACTATCACCTTTAAAAAGCATACACTATACAACAAAGAGAACAAGGCATAGAAAGGTAGAATAATCCTACACTATACAATAAAGAAATTACAGCCGATTATACCCACTGGGCATTATGGTTCGGCACAGGTGATAATAAAGCATACAAAAATAGCCAATTACATACACTGGGCAAATACAGCTCATACATCATGGACACGCATCAACTTAACTCCATTTGAACTATAATCGATTGGCCGGATTCAGGTAGCACAAATTTCAGTCTGCAAAATCTCCAATTCCTTCATGGTTACCTGAGTGTCTTGTTTCATTTTTTTGACTCCTGCACCTAATACCTGCATGTCCAGTCTCAACTTGTTGATTAAATGTTGACAATCATGTACACATTGTCTTGCCACCTCTAGTTGATGCTCGAGAACATCAGCACATTCCAATTCCAATCCATAATCATTCGGTAATGGCCATGCCGCACTGCTAGCAGATCTTTGTGTTGATGTCACTTCATCCTGAAATGTTTCTGTAAGTACACATGACTAGGGCAAAAATATAGTTACAATAGTGAAGCGAGCAAGACACTATTTTGTACTACATGGCAAAACAGGACTAACAATAATGTTACACGTCACTTTCAAAAAAAATGTTACACGTCATGAAGCATAAGCAGGTGATATTTTAAAAATTATAAAAAAGATAGTCTGTGCAGCCTGCATACAGAAATCCCTCTTAGTTCAGAAGAGGAGCATGATGTTGGGGCCCAATCGAAAACACAGACAAGTTACAAATTTAGACAGCACATTGCGTATAAGTGAGCAAGCAGTTGGCCATTCTGTATCTCAATTAAAGTCTTAGGGAGCATAATGAATAGCAGAGGGTTTCATACAAACGTACTACAGCAGGCAAAACTCTGCAATCATTAGCGTAGTATAAACTAGATTGTGAGCCTCATGCAATAATAGTTGGTTAATAGACTTCAAAGCTTCAGGCACACTTTGGCAGAGCAATTAAATTGTAAGGCCTTTAATTATGTCAACTAATAGTTATACAAGTACCGAACATTAGGCATGATTATTTGGGCATCTCATTAACCGAGGACAAATAAAGCAATTGGAAAGAGCAAATTAACTATGCCTGAAACAAACAAGGAATTGAGCTATCGAGTTGCATACAGTGACTTACCTTAGTAGGTTGAAGAGACTCAGCGCAGCTCCTACTTCTCTTGCAAGGCTCCTTCCTAACATCTTGTACATGGAAATCCTCAATCTTATCTTCATTGCACCCCCACTACAAGGTGACACGAACTAGTTACTCGTCTCCTTGGAAGATAAATATACATACTTTCCAGTCTGTGAACACAAAAGGATGAGATTATAACAAAACAACACCACATAATGAAACATGCCGCATCTCTTGCACTTGCACACAATGAAATGAGCATTTACTATGTCTGCACTATGTAAAAACTAGGCATACCTTCGAACTGGATCTCCAGGAACTCTTGGAGAGCCTACTGTAGTGTACAGCCAAACCTTTATATCACCTATGAGTTAGACAAGGCCCCACTACAACAGCCTTTAGTGTTTAAGTTGTTGACAAGCTTTGTTAGAGTGTTAGGTAAAGAACAGCAAGTAATCAAAGCAAACAGTCCTAGTATGGCTGGCTGATGCAAACAAGCAATTCAACAGATGGGTGAGCAAATCTTACATATCAAGAAAAGAAGCAAAGAAGGAGGCTTAAAGACCATCACTTGACTGACGAGATTTAAGGGCCATTTAAACATCATGTGCAACGTATGAACTAACATAAACATTGCATATTCCAGATTCTACAATGGAATGCACATGTATTAGGTTATGCCATGTATGATGATGCCTAAATGTACAGATAGCGGGCAGGAGTGATTGATCATTGCACGCACAGTTGAATTGCAGGTTAATGGCTAGTTCGATTCTGCCTTTTCAAGGCATATTGTCAAAATAAGCCATAAAAGATGTAAAGAAGTCATTTTTGAGTTATGGGCTTGAGCTTAACTAATTTCGCTTTGGAGGGTGGTGTTTCAGGTAGAATCTCACTAAAAATTGAAGGGAAGGGGAATGAAATGACTCTATTGTCTGCCTATATTACACTCAAAATGCAACTGCTGACGCCTGTGTCACACCTGACCCTCAAGTAAAAACAAACATGCAAGCATTCATTGCCTGCCCGCTTACATCTCCTCTGCCCTTTCCCTCTACCTCAATCCCCTGCCTGCAGCACTAGGGTTCCTCCAGCGAGCCGTCGCCACTGGTCCCATCTGGCCTGGTCCTCGATGATGCTATGTATAGCTTGGCTACATGGCCGGCGGGTAGGGACAAATCTCCATGGCTGCTCCTCCCTCTGGCGCCGCCCCTCATTCTCATGGTCTCTAGCAGCTACTCCATTGTGGTTTGTCCAACGCACTACTCCGGCGGGCGCTGCACAATACGGCTGATGCCACACTACGGCAGAAGGCACCTTAGTCCCCCTCCCCTCCTCCCAGGCCATGGCCTTGAGGTGCTGTTGAAGGATGAGCTCATCCAAAAAGGTGAGGATCTCCTCTGATTTTTTCCCAAATTTTCATTCCGATCCACTATATGATGAATTGCTATGAGCTGCTTCTGTTGCTGCTATATGATGCATTGCTATGAGTTGCTCCTGCTGCTGCTATATGATGAATTGCTATGAGCTGCTTTTGTTGTATGATGAGTTGCTATGAGCTGCTGCTGCTACTATATGATGAATTTCTATGAGCTGCTGCTGCTGCTATATGATGAGTTGCTATAAGCTGCTCCTGCTGCTTCTATATGATGAATTGCTATGAGCTACTCCTGCTACTGCTATATGATGAATTGCTATGAGCTGCTCCTGCTGCTGCTATATGATGAATTGCTATGAGCTGCTGGTGGTATATGATGAATTGCAGACTGTTGTTGCTGTATGATGAGTTGCTATGAGCGGCTGCTGCTGCTATATGATGCTTTCAGGTGGTGCTGCTATATGATAATAACCAGCCACTTGGACCATCGAATTTCAATAAATAATTGTTCTTCATTTAAATGTGGGTCATGTGTTCTTCATTTAAATTAGGAAATGGAATCTCTATGGAAAACATTGACCAAAGTAGATTGTGCCAAGTAGATGGTATCTTTGTATTTGCATTTTGAGCAAATAGTGATGGTCTGTTTACCTATCATATTAATTACTACATTGGGTTCAATTTGTGGTGTTTGCAAGTCAAATTAATTTCCGTATGGGCAGAAAAACGAAAAAAAATATAATGCAATCTAGACTTTCCACTGATCATACCAAAGATAAGTTGAAAACGCAATGAAAAGAACTAGTTGGCTTATTACATGGAGCTTATATTCACAGGTGCTTATTTTCTTAGGATAACTCGTAATAACTGTCCCAAAGAAACTTGGCTAATAGAACTGGCATACAAATAACATGTCACGATGATTGTAATGGAGGAGTGACGTACCATAGCACACTGTATAGGCTCATCGCTGCCTCTCCTTTTTTTGCGATGTTCCATGAAATTGCCAGATACATCTTGTACTTTTTCATTGTGTAACCCTATCTGCAAGTTCACACGACTAATTTCAGACATCTCTACATGATACTACATTACATATCCCTTGCGCATATTTAAACCACCAATTAATGATTGTGTGCGTACCATAAACTAGCCATGACTTTGTATGATGTACTAGCAGGCACTCTAAGGGAGCCTAATGTAGTGCACTCGAATTCCTACATGCCACCTACGATTTTGTGTAATGTACTGCCCCTGTTCCTAAATATATGTCTTTGTAGAGATTCCAGTATGGACCACATACAGATGTATATAGATGCATTTTCGAGTGTAGATTCACTCATTTTGCTGCGTATGCAGCTTATAGTGGAATCTCTAGAAAGACTTATATTTAGGAACGGAGGTACGAGGTAGTATCATGTATGACATCTACATATCTAATTTAGCAGCCAGTAGTAGAAATCATTGTCTGCACAAACGGATTACTGGTCAAAAATCCTAGCAAAGCACACTGGCAGGCACAGAACAATACAAGAGAGAGAGACGCGCTTACAAGATCATAGCAATGCCTCAGTCCAGGATCTTGGTTGGCCAAGCTGTTAGATCCAGAAGAAACATCGTCCTTGTAGTTTTTGTCAGTTGCATAACAGGTAACAGTGACCGGTTAGTATATTTGAAGTACATCGGGAAGGTGATGCTGGACGGGTTTAAAGGTGACAAGTACCTAGGCCGTGGCGGGTGCTTGGCATCTCTCCAGACGGCGGGAATCAGGTTAGAAACGTCAAGGGTGATGACGCTGCGCTGGCTGTCAGGGTCCGGTAAGGAGATCTAGAACCGTTGAGTAGGGTGTTTGTGGAGCGTCTCCGGTAGGGTGGACTACGGTGTGGGCGAAGCGGATCTGTGGCCGTGGACGAGGGCGTAGGTGAAGCTTCTCCCATGGTTGGGTTAAGGATGGTGTCCACGACGCAGATCTGTGGCCGTGGACGGGGCGTCAGAAGCTGCTCTGGTGGTTGGGTTAAGGATGGTGTCGGCGATGCGGATCTACGGCCGTGGACGGGGCGTCAGAAGCTGCTCCGGTGGTTGGGTTAAGGGTGGTGTCGACGATGCGGATCTGCGGCCATGGACATGGCGTCAGAAGCTGCTCCGGTACGTTGGATGAGGGTGCAAGGAAGCGGATCTAAGGCCGTGGACTTGTGAGATGGCAAAGCGGCCCCGGTAGGGTTGAGAATGGTATAGGCGAAGCTACTCCGGTAGGGTTGAGGATGGTGTCGGCGAAGCGGCTCCGGTAGGGTTGAGGAAGGTGTCGGCGAAGCGGCTCCGGTAGGGTTGAGGAAGGTGCCGGCGAAGAGGATCAGAGGCCGTCGATGGGGGCATCGGTGGGGTGGCTCCGGGGGGTGTGGACAAAGCGTCTCCGGTGGGGAGTACAAATGAGCCGCTGCAGATGCGCGGCGGTTGACAAGAGTACCGGCGAAGCAGATCCGGTGCCGTGGACAAGGCCGACATTGAATGGGTTGTGGTACAGTGGTGGATGAGTAGTCTACTTGTTTCTAGGGGATGTGGGAGGGGTAGATGCGGCCGCAGAAGCAGATCCGGCGAGGTGGACGCCGTTGGCAGTGAATGGGCTATGGTACGCCGGTGGATGAGCAGTCTAGGGTTTCGAGAGTGAAGGGGAGAAAGGGCGATGAAGTACAGACGATGTGATATAAGATGCTCTGGTGTTGTGGAGTTAGTCGTTTTTGTGGGAGGGGGAGAGGAAATGGGGGTGTCGTCTAGTGGGGGGAACCGGAAGTTACCAAAGCAGCCTCGACCTATCATATAGATGAGGGCGGTATTGTAACTATTGGTCTTCGTGCACCAAGGACAAAAGGGGGATTTCGAATGCTAAAGACTAAGGTGGCGGAAATTATAGAACGAGGCGGGAGATTTTGCCGCCCGCGGGATCGTTCTTATCCAGTTTCAACTAATTTTGGACTGTGCTAGCGGGAAGGTCATGCTAGACTGTGTACATGGGGCACGCGTCAGCAGTTAATAACTGGTGTGAAGTCCACACCAGAAAAAAAGACAATAACTCGGGATGATGCGCCGATAACTTGGACGTTCACACAGGCGCGGCCAATCGTACGTGTGTAGTGGCGCGTTCACAAAAAAGGGATCAAACGCTCAGCCTATGTATTTCTAGTGTAAATAGATAATTTAGTGCCATTGGTTATTTACTTTAAACATAATGCATTGATGTGTTAGTGTAGAGGCGCACAAAAAGAAATGGATATTGTAGTCAGCTACTTAAAAGTGTTACCTCATATGATTACATAGCCTCCATTTCATAAATTGCGTACCCGTTGAATTCATATATGAATATTACATATATTACTTCAAAATATAAACTTAAATCATCCAAGACTAATGAATTTCAATGCAAGAGGTACAATGGTGCATGTACATGATAGCTACATTGGTTGTTTGAAGAAACATCACTGTAACTTTGGCATGCACAACTGAAAAGGTTTATTGAAATAGAAAAAAAATGTGATATGTGAGTGTCCAATCTTTATAGCGTTGAATCGATATTGTACCTTTGGCCACGATACGAAGTAGATATTGACTAATGTTCAAGCGATGCACGTCCACGATCGCTAGATAGTGATACGTGAATGAATTGTGCAATCTCTCTCACACGCATACATATCTCATTTCCCTATGGGCATCGAAATCACACACGCACACTTCGTGTCTCCCTCCTCAGGGTTAAATTCGTCTTTCTACCCCGTCCTACAAGTCTCTCACACAGAAACACACACGCTCTCTATGTCTAACACGCCCACCATTTTAATTCCGCGCACCCACAGCCACTAATGTCTCAAAGTATAATAATGTCTCTCACACATATGCTATCTACCTATCCCTTAATATAGCTAGATATGTGTCACACAAACTCCTTCTCCCTACTAGCAAGATGCCCATGCGTTGCACGGAACATCAAGATGCATTGTATGAGAAGTTTATCTTGTGGGGGAAAAGGATGAACGAGGGAATGCCTTATTTGCAAATGCGGAGAGGGGTGTGGGTATCTTTTTGCAAAATTGCCATAGTTTCCTTCCTATCCGTCGGATATAAATCGGATGGCCTATATTGCAGGATGGCAGGAACACCATCATCACCAACTCTGTTTTTTATAAGAGTAGAGATATGTGAGTGTCACTGCCCCCCCCCACACACACCCACACTTCCCAACATCGAAGGAGTAGGGTGACACCTCGATCTTGATACTAATCTATCGACCGGCTTCTCTCTCAAACATACACACACACACTACCTGGCACCAAAGGAGTAGGGTGGCACATCGATCTTGATAATAATCTATCTACTCCTCTTTCAAATACACACACACACACACTCGCTAGTTGTGCCTCTGTGCCTACCGCGCATACTCTCGATACGTCTTTCTCCCCCCCCCCCAACAATGACAGCAGAAGGGTGACAACTCGATCTGATCATAATCTGTCAATTGGTTTCTGTCACACCCTAGCTAGTCACGCATTAGAGTGTTGCATCATGTTTATTCTTTCATCAGAAACTTGAAATGGGGATGACAGAACCCCCAGTTCCCTCTGAAACCAATTAGGGTTACTAAAATAATTTTTCAATGAACCTGAAATGCCCTTCTAAAATGTCCATCATTTTAGCCTTGGTTCAGAACCTCTGCCAAAAATGGTGCACACTTTTCTAGGCCATCCTAGGGTTCTTGAGTTAAATCATAACTATTTGAATTTGGGCATTTAAAATAATATAAAATATTTAAATGCTCAAATATCTCCAAACTAAAATGTTTCATGTTGGAAATATTCCAACTATGGACCAGGAGTAGTTTGGTGATTTTTGGAGTTGCCTAGGTATTTTATTTAATTCAACAAAGTTGCAGAATTATTAAATAAAACAGAAAACAGAAAAGAGAGGAGAAACTTACCTGTGCGGCCCAGCCAGCTGGCCGGCCCAGCTAGCCAGCCCAGCACTGTAGCTCCTCGTCGTCTTCCTCCCCACGCCCCGAAGCTGCTGCGTGCTCGCGCGCGCGCGGCCGCGCGGCCACCTCCTGCTTGCCGACGCCCCCCTGGCCGCGTGGACGACGCCCGCAGCCCGTCCCGATCCCCCTGCTCTCGCTCACTCTCCCCCGTTTCTCCCTCGCTCTCTCTCGCTCTCGGCCGAACACCACCGTCGCCGCCGTTCGCCGTAGCCACTGACTCCGGCCACCCCTCGCTCCCCCGAGTAGCTCAGAAGCTCCGCCTCGACTCCCTCTTCCTCCCCACCGCTCCACGAGTCCCCGGAAGCCCTGCATCGCCGCCACGTCGCCGTTCCCCTCTTCGGACTCCGACCACCGTCGCCGACGAATTCGCCGTCTCCAGCGCGTCCCCGAGCCCGCTTCGACGCCCACTGCAACCGCGGTGAGCTACGCCACCGTTTCCCCCTCTTCTCCCCTCGTTCCCTCACCGTAGCTGCATCCCCACCTCGGCCGAACCTCCGCCGTCGCCGAGCTCGCCGTCGACGCAGCTCCGGTGACCATTTGGTCACCCCGGCGAGTCCAACGCGTTCACAGAACCCAGTAGAGCATCCCTAGCGCCTCACTTTGCTCGACTTCGAGCTCCAGCACCACTCCCGTGCACGACCGAACCCCGGCGGCCGCAGCTGAGCTCGCCGCCGTCAACTCCGGCCACCCCGACCCCAACGGACTCCGCCAAGAGCCGCGGGTCGTCCTCAGCTTCACTCCGGTGGTCGCCACGTTCCATTTGGTGGCCGAAACGACCAAAACCACTATCGCCGCCGCACTGTTGGTCGCCGCCGGCCAGAACTCCGGCGAGCTGACGTGGCCTAGTTGATTAACCACTAATCCATCACCTACTGACGCTGACAAGTGGGCCCCAGCGGTTAGTCAAAGCTAACCAGCCCGGGGTCAACGCGGGATTAGCCCCTGTGACACTGACGTGTGGACCCCACACGTCAGGTTTGACCCGAGCCAGCCCTGTTGACCTGCTGATGTCACTATGATGTCAGGCTGACGCAGTAAATGATATTTCTGGATTTAAATTAAATCAGGAAATTCCAGAATATTATTTAAACTTCAAAAATTCATAACTTTTATTCTGTAACTCCAAATTGGACAAATAATATATGAAAAATGATCAGAAAAATCCAATCTATCCATCTGTACCATTTTCATGCATGATCAAACAAGTTAAGTTGATGTTTTAATCAGAACAAGGAAAGGCACTTTAAAAGGCCATATTTGAATTTGAAATTTGAATCTTTGATTCAAATTTGTTCAAACCCTTCTGGTTTTAGTTGCATTAGCCCAACACACTCATATTGCCATGTTTCATGCATGCATCATATTGTTGCATATTGTTTGGTGATGTTTGTGTATCGATGTCCTTTGCGACAGGATCTGTTCCCGAGGAGTACCGTGATTACCCTAACGAAGAACCGTATCCGTGCAACGAACCATCAGGCAAGCAACCAACCATTTGATCATATCGATACAATCCCATGTTCTCGCTCCTGCTCTCTTTTACTGCATTAAGACAACGCGATTCAAACTGCTGTGTGCTACGGTAGTTGAACCCATTTCCTCTGCATGACCTGTCATTGCCACAGTAACTAGATGAAACCCACTAGCATGTGTAGGAGTTGATTGAGCCATATGTATGTGTTGTTCCTACCTTGCTATGCCTGCTATGCTTAGAGTTGTGTCAGGTCTGGTTCATCTGGGTGATGGGCTAGAGTGAAATGATTATGTCGGTAATGAGAGTGGTGTGGTGAACACGATTTGGTAAAGGTATCGATGAGAGGCCATGTAGGAGTACATGGTGGGTTGTTTCATTGAAGCCGACCTTAAGCACTGAGATCTGTATGTGTGATTTAAGAATCAGCTACTACCATGCATTGGGCCCGAAACCAATGGACCCTCTCGACTTCTTATTCACCCTAGTTCTCCGTCCAGGAGTTGCAAGTAGTTTCTGGTGTTTGTAGCCTACTGGAGGCCGTGGACAGCGCTGACCGTAGGGGTGGGCTGTGATGCGGTAGGTACGTGGCACGGTGTACCGAATACCCGTTAGGTATCTCGGGAACCCTGTTCACATCGTTCGGGGCCGTATGGGAAACCTCGGCCGGACTCCCTGCGGATGGAACCTGAATAGGCGATAAACCTGGACTGGAGGCTTAGGTGATTAGGTAGGTCGTGGCCGACACCCACGTTGGGCTTCCGCTTGAAGGTTGCCGAGTACATGTCGTGTAAACGACGATAAGTGGTGAGAGCGTGTATGAAGAAGTACACCCCTGCAGGGTTAACATGATCTATTCGAATAGCCGCGTCCGCGGTAAAGGACTACTTGGTTGCCTATACAGTTCATAGACAAGTAAATGGAAACTATTAAAAGCCTCAAGATAAGTGTGAGTGCCGAGGATGGCTCTTCCGTAGGAAGACGGAGGTGGATCCTCGGTAGTGTATTGAAGTGGTGAGTAGTGGACTCGTGTGCGCAAAACATTTCAAGTTGGAGTATCGTAGGATAGTCTAGCCAGGAGTCAAAGCTGGCTTGCTGCAATAACTCCACCAACCCTTCTTGATACTATGCATGTATGTAGGATCTGATGTAAGTCTTGCTGAGTACCTTTGTACTCATGTTGCTATAATCTACATTTTTACAGAAGACGCTGCAACCCCTTCTGATGGGTTCTATGTAGACGTTGACATCAACGAGTAGGCTAAAGACCCAGGTGGTGACCCTGAGCTTGTGATGGACCACATAGTATAGTTAGGCTTCCAAGCCTCTTTTATTTTACTAGTTGTCTGTACTCAGACAAGTTACTTCCGCTGTTGGCTTGTATGACTGTATGACTTGTATGTTGGGTCGTGAGACCCGTACCTTTGTGTGTATGTTATGTATGGCTCACTGAGCCTTAAATAAAGTACTTGTGTCGTAGAGTCATGTTGTGATGCTTCGTTGTATTTGCACATATCGAGCATATTGTGTGTATGATTGAAATGCTTGGTATGTGTGGGATCTGACTATCTAGTTGTTTATCTTTAGTAGCCTCTCTTACCGGGAAATGTCTCCTAGTGTTACCGCTGAGCCATGGTAGCTTGCTACTGCTCTGGAACACTTAGGCTGGCCGGCATGTGTCCTTCTTCGTTCCTGTGTCTGTCCCTTCGGGGAAATGTCACGCTTTGAGTACCGGAGTCCTGTTAGCCCGCTACAGCCCGGTTTACCGGAGTCCTGCTAGCCCAGTGCTACAGCCCGGACCCACTTGCTGATGACCGACACGTTCGAAGCTGGGTCATGGATGCCTGTCCCTGTAAGTCTGTGCCACTTTGGGTTTACGACTAGTCATGTCAGCCCGGGCTCTTTATCATATGGATGCTAGCGACACTATCATATACGTGAGCCAAAAGGCGCAAACGGTCCCGGGAAAAGGTAAGACGACACCCGTGGGGATACCGTGCGTGAGGCCGCAAAGTGATATGAGGTGTTACCAGCTAGATCGATGTGACATCGAGTCGGGGTCCTGACAGCGTTGGCATCAGAGCCGGACTGCCTGTAGGTTCTCCAAGCCAAACTGGTCGATGTTGAGTCTAGAAATTCTTTAGTTATATGTAGGGGAATTGTTTGTGGGTTGGAACGTAAGGCTCTTTTTACTCCTTATATCTTATGACTTTCTGATCTGAGTCAGTCCATTCTTCCACCGGGGGTTAAGGAATTAGGATCTGCTCTCTCTATCAGGATCACGAGTTACTAATCAGTAGTACCTTATAAGTTTGATGGTTACAAGCCTAGTTCAGTTCTACTACCACATTATGTTGTAAGAATGGTTTCAAGACTTGATATGATGATGTTGAGTGTGTACGAAATCCTTTGTCAAATGTCTCAATATCCTTTTTGAGCATTTACAGCTGTTATGCTGCCGAAATTTTGCTAGAAATTCTAATGCCTTTGCATTATAATTGTGCTTTCAGATGGCCACTCGCGACCTCAATCAAGTGGTTCGCCTGACTCGTGCCTAGATGTACCCGGCCATACTGCTAAGTTGGTCAGGGTAATGACTGAGGCTGGATACCGCTGGTATCCTGAGTACACGGTCGAAGAGCAATTCCGAGATTTTAATCAAAGCCAGTATCTCTGCACTGTCAGGATATTTCCTTCTTATCCTGGATCCACTGAGCCTCTTCACTGCTCCTATGGACTCGGGGTTACTATCGAGATGGCTGTGCAGGATGCCGCCTACTCTATGATGACCATTATGCGAGTCAGATCTGGGTTATTTCGGGACTCTGACTTCCGGTATATGCCAGGATCACTTCCGGGAGCACAAGGATATTTTCAGGCTATATATGCTGACTCCACTCAGGAGGATTCACGGACTCGCACCACTGCTGAGATGCTCGAGGATAAGGACCGTGAAAATCGGGCCTTAAGGTTAGAGCTCTTCAATACCCGTGCTGACCACTGGGCCACTTTGACTCGGTTCGCACCGGCGGTGCAAGCTGGATATTCAGATATGCGCGATCTCTATCCTGTGAGATCTGCTCTGCCAGACGTGATGGTTTGGCGTGATGTAGGAGGCATCACCCCACCTCGCGGTCCCCGCAGGCCACCGTTTGCTGGTCCAAGACCTCATCCTAGCCCCTATGGTCCACAAGCTCCGCGAGACCGTCTGTTTCCGGATGATCATGTTGAACTTCCGGGCTATGGAGGTGACTTCTACGAGGACTATTACGGATCGGTCTGAGTTAGTAGTAGTATCACCAGTTCGCACTAGCTGTGTCGTCTATCGTCCTGCGTGACTCGTGGGATATGACTAGTTTGTACTCCTTCCGGAGGTGTAGAAAAATAATGTATAGTAGCTTGAGATGCCTCCGATGAGATGTAATCCTCTTTTCACCGTAATAGTACTTTGTTTGGTCTTGTACTAAACCTTGTATGGTGTGTATGACGATGGAATAAAGAAGCAGTTTCTGTATCTACCATGTCATACGGATGATCATCTTGCATTCCGAGTTATTCCTTGCATTATGTATCCTATGTCGGAATTTTATCATTCTGACTAAATCATTGCCTTGTTTACCTAGGATGGTCAACACGCGCGCCAACCCTGCTTCCCAAGAGCAGGCCGAAGGCAGTGAAGCCAGAAATGAACATCTGCCTCATCCTCCTTCACTAGCCGAGGTGATGATGGAAGCTGAGAGAAACAAGCGGGAGACAAACCGTTTGTTGGAGCGTATTGAACAGAACACAGCACACCATCAGAGGGCTAACGTGGTGTCACTCAGTGATTTTATCAAATTGCATCCACCCACGTTCCACCACTCCGTCGAGCCTCTCGACGCTGATGACTGGCTTCGCAGTATCTCTCACAAGCTGCGTTCCGCGCTGGTAGCGGAGGCTGACAAGGTCACCTTTGCTGCATATCATCTTGAAGGCCCCGCCAGTCTATGGTGGGAGAATTATGGAGCCATGCGCCCAGCGGGCCATGTCACAACTTGGGCTGAATTCAGCGACGCTTTCCGTGAACACCACATTCCGGAGGGTCTCATGGACCGTAAGCGTGAAGAATTTTGCAATTTCACCCAAGGCCGACTTTCTGTGGATGTCTATAGCAGGGAGTTTGGTAATCTTGCACGATATGCAACCGAGGAAGTTTCTACTGACGCCAAGAAGCAAGCAAGGTTCCGTAAGGGCCTTAGTCCTGAGCTTCGTCGCGACCTCCGTCTGCATGAGTGCACATCTTTTTCGAAACTTGTCAACAAAGCCATCAGTGCTGAAACTGGTCAGACTGATTATGACGCAACACGCAAGCATGGACGTGATATGGGCTCCTCATCCGGTGCTGGTCCTCAGAAGCGCCGCGTGTGGGTACCCAATACCGCCCTGCCACCCAGGTTCACACCGAGGCCATCTTTTCAGGCGCCTCGCCCTGTTCAACAGTCTGCACCAGCCAAGCCCTATGGGGGTCCATCCAATAATGCTCCTCCACGTACCAGTTCCGTGACTTGTTTCAAGTGTGGGGAATCTGGTCATTATATGCGTGAGTGTCCCCAGACCAACCCCAATCAATCTGCTAAAGCTGTTGGCCGTGGCAAGCCGACAGGAAAGTGTTTCATGCCAAACCGGTCACCGCTTCACGTGGCCATGTCAACTGTATCTCTGCCGAAGAAGCTCAAGAAGATCCCAACGTCGTTCTCGGTACGCTTCTTGTTAATTGCCACCCGGCATCTGTTCTTTTCGATACAGGAGCCTCTCATTCTTTTATATCTGAAAATTATGCTCGTTTGCATAACGTTGCATTCTGTGACTTGCCATCCTCCATGGTAATTCAAACTCCGGGATCCAAATGGCAAACTTCTAGAGTAAGCCATGGAAATGAAATCCAAGTCGACAGACTTGTTTTTCTTGCATCTTTGATAGCCCTTAAATCTTCAGATATTAATATCATTTTGGGTATGGACTGGATGTCAGCTCATCAAGCCAAAATTGATTGCTTCTCTAGGACCGTTCAACTCACCCATCCTTCGGGGAAGATAGTCAATGTTTTGACTCGAATAGCCAAGCGACAATTATATTCTCTTAACGCCAGCCCTTTGCCAGACCTTGAGGACGTTCCGGTAGTTCGTGATTTTCCGGATGTCTTTCCAGAGGAATTGCCAGGGGTTCCACCTGACAGGGATGTTGAGTTCGTAATAGACCTCATTCCAGGAACCGTTCCGATTGCTAGAAGGCCTTATAAGATGGCACCCCTAGAACTAGCCGAGCTTAAGAAACAACTCGATGAATCCTTGAAAAAGGGTTTCATCCGCCCTAGTTCATCTCCGTGGGCTTGCCCCGTCCTATTCGTTAAGAAGAAGGATGGTACGGACCGGATGGTTGTAGATTACCGACCTGTCAATTTGGTCACAATCAAGAACAAATATCCACTTCCCAGGATCAACGATCTGTATGATCAGCTCGCTGGATCCTCAGTCTTCTCCAAGATGGATTTGAGGTTGGGCTACCATCAAATCAAAATCAGAAACGGGGACATTCCTAAAACGGCCTTTGTTACTCGTTATGGCCAATACGAGTACACCGTCATGTCCTTCGGTTTAACCAACGCTCCAGCCACTTTTTCTCGGTTAATGAACTCAATCTTCATGGAGTATTTGGATAAATTCGTCGTAGTTTATCTCGATGATATACTCATATACTCCAAGAACGAGGAAGAACATGCCGAACATCTAAGGCTAGTGTTGCAGAAACTTCGAGAGCATCGCCTTTATGCCAAATTTTCTAAATGTGAATTCTGGTTGCCAGAAGTGACCTATCTGGGTCATGTAATATCTGGTAAAGGTATTGCGGTTAACCCTGAGCGAGTTCAAGCCGTCCTTGACTGGACTCCACCCGAATCGGTCAAGCAAGTTCGGAGTTTTCTAGGCTTAGCGAGCTATTGCCGTCGCTTTGTCGAGAACTTCTCCAAAGTTGCTAAACCTCTAACCGAACTCCTCAAGAAAGATAAGAAGTTCGAATGGACTCCACAATGTGAGCACAGCTTTCAGGAACTGAAAAGACGCCTGACTTCTGCTCCCGTGCTGGTACCACCAGACTTCTCCAAAGACTTTGTTATCTACTGCGACGCCTCGCGACAAGGACTAGGTTGCATTCTCATGCAAGATCGACACGTAATTGCTTACGCTTCACGGCAATTGCACCCACATGAGGAGAATTATCCTACTCATGATCTAGAACTTGCAGCCGTAGTCTATGCACTTAAGACCTGGCGACATTACCTCCTCGGTAATCGTTGCGAAATATTCACTGATCACCAAAGTCTGAAGTACATTTTCACCCAACCGGATTTGAATCTCAGGCAAAGACGTTGGGTTGAATTGATCATTGACTTCGACCTAGGGATAACCTATACCCCAGGGAAAGCCAACGTCATGGCTGATGCGCTAAGTCGTAAATCTTATTGTAACAACCTGATGTTACAACAAAGTCAACCGCTTCTCCATGAGGAATTTCGGAAGCTTAACCTTCACATTGTACCTCAAGGTTTTCTCTCCACCTTGGTGGCAAAACCTACCCTTACGGATCAAATCATCAAAGCACAGAAGGTAGATCCGGGAATCTCCCGCATCAAGAGGAACATTCAGAAAGGAATTGCGAATTGTTTCTCCGTTAATGATCAAGGAGTCGTGTACTTCGGGGATCGATTAGTAGTTCCCAAAGTGCGCAACCTAAGGCGATTAATCCTTAAGGAAGCCCATGAATCTCCTCTCACCATTCATCCCGGTAGTACTAAAATGTATCAGGACCTACGCCAGAGGTTCTGGTGGACTAGGATGAAGAGAGAAATTGCTCAGTATATTGCCAATTGCGACGTCTGTCGTCGTGTAAAAGCAGAGCATCAACGGCCTGCTGGCACCCTTCAACCCTTAGCTATTCCTGAATGGAAATGGGATAAAATTGGTATGGATTTCATTACCGGTTTTCCCAGGACCAAGAGAGGGAATAATGCTATCTTCGTCGTGGTCGATCGTCTTTCCAAAGTAGCTCATTTCCTACCTGTTCGTGAGAGTATAACCGCTAGTCAGCTGGCAGACTTATACATCTCCCGAATAGTGTCCCTCCATGGTGTTCCTTTGGAAATCAATTCGGATCGAGGAAGTCTTTTCACCTCTCGATTTTGGGAAAGTTTCCAAAATGCTATGGGAACCCGTCTCTCCTTTAGCACCGCTTTCCACCCTCAGTCAAGTGGTCAAGTGGAACGCGTCAACCAAATTCTAGAAGACATGCTTCGAGCCTCTGTTATCTCGTTCGGAATGGACTGGGAGAAGTGCCTTCCATTTGCCGAATTCGCTTACAACAACAGCTATCAATCTAGCTTGGGTAAAGCCCCTTTTGAAGTTCTCTATGGACGACGATGTCGAACACCCCTTAACTGGTCAGAGACCGGGGAAAGACAATTCTTTGGCCCGGATATGATTCAGGAAGCAGAAGAACAAGTTCGAATCGTTCGTGAAAAGTTGAAAACAGCCCAATCCCGTCAAAAGAGTCAATATGACCGAAAACATAAGGCTATGACTTTCGAGGTTGACGAGAAGGCTTATCTTCGGGTCACCCCTCTGAAGGGAACCCATCGCTTCGGTATCAAAGGCAAATTGGCTCCTCGTTACATTGGACCTTTTCGCATTCTTGCCAAACGAGGAGAAGTTGCCTACCAATTGGAACTACCTCCGCACCTCTCCAGAGTTCACGATGTCTTCCACGTTTCTCAACTCAGGCGTTGCTTCTCGGATCCTATCCGTGAAGTGGACCACGAAACGCTTGATCTCCAAGATAATCTTACATATCGAGAGTACCCCATTCGTATCCTCGATCAAGCCGAACGTACCACGCGACGTCATAACATCAAGTTTCTCAAGGTTCAATGGTCGCACCATTCTGAAGATGAAGCAACTTGGGAAAGGGAGGATCGTCTTCGACTCGAGTATCCCGCCTTCTTCTCGGAGGAACCCAAATCTCGGGACGAGATTCTTTTGAGTGGGGGTGAGTTGTCACACCCTAGCTAGTCATGCATTAGAGTGTTGCATCATGTTTATTCTTTCATCAGAAACTTGAAATGGGGATGACAGAACCCCCAGTCCCTCTGAAACCAATTAGGGTTACTAAAATAATTTTTCAATGAACCTGAAATGCCCTTCTAAAATGTCCATCATTTTAGCCTTGGTTCAGAACCTCTGCCAAAAATGGTGCACACTTTTCTAGGCCATCCTAGGGTTCTTGAGTTAAATCATAACTATTTGAATTTGGGCATTTAAAATAATATAAAATATTTAAATGCTCAAATATCTCCAAACTAAAATGTTTCATGTTGGAAATATTCCAACTATGGACCAGGAGTAGTTTGGTGATTTTTGGAGTTGCCTAGGTATTTTATTTAATTCAACAAAGTTGCAGAATTATTAAATAAAACAGAAAACAGAAAAGAGAGGAGAAACTTACCTGTGCGGCCCAGCCAGCTGGCCGGCCCAGCTAGCCAGCCCAGCACTGTAGCTCCTCGTCGTCTTCCTCCCCACGCCCCGAAGCTGCTGCGTGCTCGCGCGCGCGCGGCCGCGCGGCCACCTCCTGCTTGCCGACGCCCCCTGGCCGCGTGGACGACGCCCGCAGCCCGTCCCGATCCCCCCTGCTCTCGCTCACTCTCCCCCGTTTCTCCCTCGCTCTCTCTCGCTCTCGGCCGAACACCACCGTCGCCGCCGTTCGCCGTAGCCACTGACTCCGGCCACCCCTCGCTCCCCCGAGTAGCTCAGAAGCTCCGCCTCGACTCCCTCTTCCTCCCCACCGCTCCACGAGTCCCCGGAAGCCCTGCATCGCCGCCACGTCGCCGTTCCCCTCTTCGGACTCCGACCACCGTCGCCGACGAATTCGCCGTCTCCAGCGCGTCCCCGAGCCCGCTTCGACGCCCACTGCAACCGCGGTGAGCTACGCCACCGTTTCCCCCTCTTCTCCCCCTCGTTCCCTCACCGTAGCTGCATCCCCACCTCGGCCGAACCTCCGCCGTCGCCGAGCTCGCCGTCGACGCAGCTCCGGTGACCATTTGGTCACCCCGGCGAGTCCAACGCGTTCACAGAACCCAGTAGAGCATCCCTAGCGCCTCACTTTGCTCGACTTCGAGCTCCAGCACCACTCCCGTGCACGACCGAACCCCGGCGGCCGCAGCTGAGCTCGCCGCCGTCAACTCCGGCCACCCCAACCCCAACGGACTCCACCAAGAGCCGCGGGTCGTCCTCAGCTTCACTCCGGTGGTCGCCACGTTCCATTTGGTGGCCGAAACGTCCAAAACCACTATCGCCGCCGCACTGTTGGTCGCCGCCGGCCAGAACTCCGGCGAGCTGACGTGGCCTAGTTGATTAACCACTAATCCATCACCTACTGACGCTGACAAGTGGGCCCCAGGGGTTAGTCAAAGCTAACCAGCCCGGGGTCAACGCGGGATTAGCCCCTGTGACACTGACGTGTGGACCCCACACGTCAGGTTTGACCCGAGCCAGCCCTGTTGACCTGCTGATGTCACTATGATGTCAGGCTGACGCAGTAAATGATATTTCTGGATTTAAATTAAATCAGGAAATTCCAGAATATTATTTAAACTTCAAAAATTCATAACTTTTATTCTGTAACTCCAAATTGGACAAATAATATATGAAAAATGATCAGAAAAATCCAATCTATCCATCTGTACCATTTTCATGCATGATCAAACAAGTTAAGTTGATGTTTTAATCAGAACAAGGAAAGGCACTTTAAAAGGCCATATTTGAATTTGAAATTTGAATCTTTGATTCAAATTTGTTCAAACCCTTCTGGTTTTAGTTGCATTAGCCCAACACACTCATATTGCCATGTTTCATGCATGCATCATATTGTTGCATATTGTTTGGTGATGTTTGTGTATCGATGTCCTTTGCGACAGGATCTGTTCCCGAGGAGTACCGTGACTACCCTAACGAAGAACCGTATCCGTGCAACGAACCATCAGGCAAGCAACCAACCATTTGATCATATCGATACAATCCCATGTTCTCGCTCCTGCTCTCTTTTACTGCATTAAGACAACGCGATTCAAACTGCTGTGTGCTACGGTAGTTGAACCCATTTCCTCTGCATGACCTGTCATTGCCACAGTAACTAGATGAAACCCACTAGCATGTGTAGGAGTTGATTGAGCCATATGTATGTGTTGTTCCTACCTTGCTATGCCTGCTATGCTTAGAGTTGTGTCAGGTCTGGTTCATCTGGGTGATGGGCTAGAGTGAAATGATTATGTCGGTAATGAGAGTGGTGTGGTGAACACGATTTGGTAAAGGTATCGATGAGAGGCCATGTAGGAGTACATGGTGGGTTGTTTCATTGAAGCCGACCTTAAGCACTGAGATCTGTATGTGTGATTTAAGAATCAGCTACTACCATGCATTGGGCCCGAAACCAATGGACCCTCTCGACTTCTTATTCACCCTAGTTCTCCGTCCAGGAGTTGCAAGTAGTTTCTGGTGTTTGTAGCCTACTGGAGGCCGTGGACAGCGCTGACCGTAGGGGTGGGCTGTGATGCGGTAGGTACGTGGCACGGTGTACCGAATACCCGTTAGGTATCTCGGGAACCCTGTTCACATCGTTCGGGGCCGTATGGGAAACCTCGGCCGGACTCCCTGCGGATGGAACCTGAATAGGCGATAAACCTGGACTGGAGGCTTAGGTGATTAGGTAGGTCGTGGCCGACACCCACGTTGGGCTTCCGCTTGAAGGTTGCCGAGTACATGTCGTGTAAACGACGATAAGTGGTGAGAGCGTGTATGAAGAAGTACACCCCTGCAGGGTTAACATGATCTATTCGAATAGCCGCGTCCGCGGTAAAGGACTACTTGGTTGCCTATACAGTTCATAGACAAGTAAATGGAAACTATTAAAAGCCTCAAGATAAGTGTGAGTGCCGAGGATGGCTCTTCCGTAGGAAGACGGAGGTGGATCCTCGGTAGTGTATTGAAGTGGTGAGTAGTGGACTCGTGTGCGCAAAACATTTCAAGTTGGAGTATCGTAGGATAGTCTAGCCAAGAGTCAAAGCTGGCTTGCTGCAATAACTCCACCAACCCTTCTTGATACTATGCATGTATGTAGGATCTGATGTAAGTCTTGCTGAGTACCTTTGTACTCATGTTGCTATAATCTACATTTTTACAGAAGACGCTGCAACCCCTTCTGATGGGTTCTATGTAGACGTTGACATCAACGAGTAGGCTAAAGACCCAGGTGGTGACCCTGAGCTTGTGATGGACCACATAGTATAGTTAGGCTTCCAAGCCTCTTTTATTTTAATAGTTGTCTGTACTCAGACAAGTTACTTCCGCTGTTGGCTTGTATGACTGTATGACTTGTATGTTGGGTCGTGAGACCCGTACCTTTGTGTGTATGTTATGTATGGCTCACTGAGCCTTAAATAAAGTACTTGTGTCGTAGAGTCATGTTGTGATGCTTCGTTGTATTTGCACATATCGAGCATATTGTGTGTATGATTGAAATGCTTGGTATGTGTGGGATCTGACTATCTAGTTGTTTATCTTTAGTAGCCTCTCTTACCGGGAAATGTCTCCTAGTGTTACCGCTGAGCCATGGTAGCTTGCTACTGCTCTGGAACACTTAGGCTGGCCGGCATGTGTCCTTCTTCGTTCCTGTGTCTGTCCCTTCGGGGAAATGTCACGCTTTGAGTACCGGAGTCCTGTTAGCCCGCTACAGCCCGGTTTACCGGAGTCCTGCTAGCCCAGTGCTACAGCCCGGACCCACTTGCTGATGACCGACACGTTCGAAGCTGGGTCATGGATGCCTGTCCCTGTAAGTCTGTGCCACTTTGGGTTTACGACTAGTCATGTCAGCCCGGGCTCTTTATCATATGGATGCTAGCGACACTATCATATACGTGAGCCAAAAGGCGCAAACGGTCCCGGGAAAAAGGTAAGACGACACCCGTGGGGATACCGTGCGTGAGGCCGCAAAGTGATATGAGGTGTTACCAGCTAGATCGATGTGACATCGAGTCGGGGTCCTGACAGTTTCTCTCTCAAACATTATGTCTCGGTGCCTTGCTCGGTAGCCCCCTTGATATGTAGACTTCTCGCGCACGCACAGCTGTAGTGACGATGACGATGAACCCAACGTGCGTTGTTTTTACCGGCCTCATGTGATAGTTTTCACCGTGTTTTCTTTTAATTAACAAGGCAACCTTTTCTTTGTTGCTACTAGTGAATCTGAAACCATTCGGGGCAGACATAAAATATATCACTTCAACCCAATTATCGCAGCAACTATTTTAAAAGAAATTAGCTAGCTGCCCGTGCGTTGCACGGAACATCAAGATGCATTTGTATGAGTAGTTTATCTTGTGAGAGAAAAGGCTGAACGAGGGAAGGCCTTATTTGCGAATGTGGACAGATGTGTGGGTATATTTTTGCAAAATTGCCATAGTTTCTTTCCTATCCGATAGATATAAATCCGACGGCCTATACTGCAGGAAGGCACGCACACCATCATCACCAACTTTGTTTTCTACTCCCTTCGTCCGAAAATAATTGTCATCAAAATGGATAAAAAGAGATTTATCTAAAACTAAAATACGTCTAGATACATTTCCTTTTATCCATTTTGATGACAAGTATTTCCGGACGGAGGGAGTATTTGTCATTTTAGAGATTTCAACAAGTGACTATGACCGGACCTTACCAACATACTCAAAAAAGTAGTCCATAATTTCGATGCTACCCTCTTTTCTTGGTGGTGCAGTGCCATCAGGATACCTCATAAATAAATCAAGGACAAATCTGAACCCTTCCTGAAAAGACATACGGAGCAAAATGAGTGAATCTACACTCTAAAATATGTCTACATACACATCCATATGTGGTAGTCCATTTGAAATCTGAAAAAGACAAATATTTAGGAATGAATGGAGTATATATCTCCAGCATGGTCTACAACAAAAATGTACTGGGCTGGTTAGCGCCAGATGCTTGCAACGCGATGACATGAGTTCGAATTATGTCTTTTAACTTTAGATTTTTATATTATTCATTACTCTACTCATTTAATATATACTTCTTTCGCTACTCTACTGACAGTGGAACCCACAGAGTACTTAGAATACAAGATTAAGTATGGACTTGTTTCTTTTTAACTTTCTGTACGAAGCTGTAGCCCTGCAAGTCACGTGTACACTGTACATGCAATTAACTTTTTATAGAGGGACAATCATACAGGCAATTAACTCAAATGGATTGGATGTCACTCTATTATTTCCAGCGTAAAGAGCATCTCCAACGGCAGCCAGCAATTTTCCTCCCGCTTCCTTCCGCGGAGGATGACATCAAACGCCAATGGCATACATTTTTACAACTCTAACCAACCAGATGAAATTCGTGCAAACATGGACTGATTTCATATAAGCATGAAGTATTTCGTATAAAAAAGCCGGATCTTCATATAAACATGATGGATTTCATTACATTTACATGGACTAAGAGGTGCCAATCCGGCTGTCTTGTATAATTAATACTCCCTCCGTCTAGAAATACTTGTCCTAGAAATGGATGTATCTAGACTTATTTTAGTTCTAAATGGCCGCCCGTGGACCCCTTTGTCTTCCTCATGTCCGTCAGACACTTGCGGGGTCGACGAAGGTCCTCGGAAGAGACGAAGCATCAAAGAAACCATCTGAATCTGCGGTCGTCGCCTCGGCGGTGGCCTTCATGGGTCCCAAGTGGCGGCGGCCTCCCGTGTTCTAATTCTCCTTGATGATGGCGGCGGACACGGAGAAGCTGGCCACCGACTCGTCGCTCTCCACACACCCGGCTTCTGTCTCTGCCTGCATGGCGCTGCCGCAGGCATAGGAGGCGCTCCCACAGACACGGGAGGCGCGGACACCGCAGACACTGGTGGCGCGGTACGACGCATCAGCGACGGCGCCCGTACCGGCGTGCTCGCCCCGTGCCGGTGTGGAGCAACGCGCCACTCCTCATGCTGAACTGGAGCGGCGAGTTGCTGAACCACGCGCCTGCTTGGGGCGGCAACTGGCTCCGTCAGGCCAACCGAGGTTTGTGAAGCACCGAGCAGCCTCACCCGTATCCGGAGGGCTTGGCAGGCCACCCAGCCGGGTAATATGCCGGAGAACGGCTCATCAGAAGCCATCGGAAGAGTGGAGAAAATGGTGAAGGAGGAGATGGGGGAGCGGCGGAGGGGTGCAATTCTTGCCCGCTGTCTGTCTGGCCTCCTGTAAATAGAGGGCGGAAGGTAGGAGCTAGGCCAGCGTCTGGCCTCGTTTAAACTGAGGGCGGACGGGAGGAGCTCGGCCGGTGTTGCGTTTAATTCCGGCCCGCTCATGAATGGACGTGTGGCCGGAGTAGGATTCTCGGTTTGCACGCAGGTTTAACGGAGGGGTTTAATGGAGGCGTTGGGCTTGCAGCGGGCGGCGCAGTACTATTCAATTTGACAGTAGTAATGAGCCGTCAAATCACAAAGGCCCTCACCTCTCGTGAAACCGACCGAGCTAGACTGCCCTGCCCTCTAGCCTTTTAAAAAATGTATATACTCCACTTCTGTATAGTAGTAGTATCGATGGATTGCGCCATGGAGCAAAACTTGAAATAAAAAAAGGTGGTACATATAGAGACTCTCGTCGCCAAATTATGCAAATAGTACTATTAAAAAGGCTTGTCACAATAATGGTGTCCAACATAAGTGCACAACCCACCCCTCAAATAAAACTAAGCACCCTGGAATTCTTTGACAAAACCGATCACCCTGAAATTCTTTGACAACTAAACTGCTGGCTATATGATGTTGGCCATATATATTGTACGTATATAATGTGAAGAAACGAGTGGTAGTACTATACCAACTAAAAGATGGAATGTAAGAAATACTAGTATGTACGTACTGAAGAGTTAAAGTAACAAGAAGAAACATAACATAGTTCTGCTGGGGGCTCAGCACAACACACCCCTCAAATTAAATTAAGCACACCTGAAATTAAACTTTGCAACTATTTCGGTAGACACTACATTAGAAGTTTAGAACCACCATGAGCAACAACACTGCCACCTTACTCGGAGTCCTCGTCCACGTCCTCGACTTCGTCCTTGTCCCTCTTCCTCTTGGCCGATACTTCTTTGCTTGAACCGCACACTTGGCTATTGATCTTCATCCAACCCTCGTAGATATTGAAGCAAAGATAGACATCCATTGCAGTGTAGTGGATGTGGTCTATATCTAGTACATTCCGCTGCCATGCAAAACGATGAAACGTGTATGGAGGTTTCTCCAGTTTACCGTGCGAAGGATGAACCATGGCTCATGCCAGGGTCAGCATTGAAGGCTGACGAGAGGACACCAGCCAATTCTTCTGGAGGTTGAAGGTGTTGCCCACAACGAGGCCTATCCGACCCAGGACTTCTTTGTCATTACCGAAGTCTACAGTAACGTATTTGACTAGGTTACTCTCGAGAAAGTCCTTAAAATCCAGGCATTCAACGTCGGCATGGCATATGTGGTAGACCAAGCATAAGTCATGCACGCAAACCTGGATCATGGCGGGCTTCTTCCTATCTTCGTCCTTTAGATCCTTCTCTCGTCCCAGGACTATGGTGTACTCAACATCTATCCCAGCGACCCACTCATCATCTGAGTCTTCGAACATGCGTCTGAAGCGAGAAAGGCATCTTTTCACCATCGCGGAAGAACGGGTGTAGATGACGTCGAACTCATCGCCGGTGATGGTTCTAACCTTGTACTCACCGCCGATCGTGGAGATTTGGGACGCCATGGATTTGGGAGGAGGGTTAGGATTAGTGGAACTGTCGTAATGTGAATGGACGGGATGACTAGGAGCGAACCGCCGTAGTATTAAAAGACGTGCGGGGACGAGTAGGAGCGAACTGCCAGCGTGTGAACGGCAGGGTAGTGGCTTTCCATTCTCCCATGATACGGGCTTCCGAGAGCCCTTGGATCTGAGATCGAATGGTTGCATGGCGTGATTCTAGACCTATGGGTGAATATCCTATCCTGGAGGGTTATTCTGCAAATTTTTAGCAACTTAGCATGCGATCGTTTGATCTCAGATCCAAGGGCTGCCAGCAGCCCGTATCATGGTCGCGCCTACCATGACCGTCGTGTCGTTCGCGCAGTCGGGTCTTGGAAATTTAACACGGTGTGTTAGGCTATCTGATGTTGGCATGTCATACATAGTCATCACTTAGTCACTCATACTACAACAAGGTTAGCTATAAGGTTGGCTATAAGTGTACTTTTTTTTACTCCTCTCTATCTCTTTCTTCGTACTCCCTCGGTCCCATGATATAAGAACGTTTTTGACACTAGTGTAGTGCCAAAAATGTTCTTATATTATGGGACACAGGGAGTACTAGTATTTATTGCATTTGCCAAGGAGTGACCTCTTCCAATGAAATGGTGTGCTTATTAGTTTTTTTTTGCTAAGTTTGCTTCATTTAATTAGCTATAGACTCAAAATTGTCTTTTCACCTAGGTACACGCGCTTAGCACCGTATCTTCCTTGGCTCACCAAACTAGTCTCTCTCTTCTTGATTAACTTGCCACGTCAGACTTTATGCCTATGTGGCAAGCTTAGCACCTGTAGGAGCAAGTAAGTACAATAGTGCACTTTACATGTCATTTTTGCATATGTGGAGGAAAGAGAGGCAAGGAAAAAGTGGAGAAGTGGGCTCTCATGCAAGAGCCAGCCTCTACTACATGCTGGAGCATTGGGAGAGGCACCTGTATGGAGGTGGTCAGGAATCGGGAGACTCACGCCGGTCGTAGCACCGCGGTTAAAATGATAATGGCAAGTCAAATCATGGGGCCCCACCTGTCCAGCAGTAACTCGATGTCAAATCACACAACCCTATGTTTGCAGCAGCCTTCTCCCTCGTCTTCTCGCGTCTCTGTCGAACCGACTAGGCAGAACTGCCCTGCCTCCTACTGTGCAGGAAAAGCCCGCGCAGTATACTCCCTCCGTCTAGGTGACCAAGGTGGAGAGGAAAACGAGAGAACTTAATGTTTAGGGAGTATTTGCTAAGGCTGGTTGTAATAGTACTCCATCCTTTCTGGTTTATAAGGCTCAATTTAAAAATCTCACCAACCAAGGTAGATGGTTAGTGGTGGAATACTTTTTGTAGTTTGCAAAAGCACCTAAGTAATGCTCTTGTTTTTCTCAAAAAATTATGTTTATCAATGCATTAATTGCAATGCATGCATGCATAAAGTACATGCATTGGTCAATTTTCTCTCAATACTTGCATGCAATGATTTAATGCACCTTGGAATCTGAACATGTGATGGGAAACAACCAAATTGATCCTTATAAAATGGAAAAACTAAAATTTTGAGATAAACCCTATAAACCGGAAAGGAGGGAGTACTAGCCTTAGCAATTTTGATGAGGTGTCATATAATTAAATGAAGAAAGAGAGAGAGTTGAGTACTATGTGTCATACATGGCAATAAATAGAGTACTACATGATACTAATATATGATACATGGCATAGGAGTACTAAGTATTATTAATACAGTTTTGCTAGAACTCATCTAGATGAGATATAATTTGGTCTCATTCATCTTTTATAGCCATTGGATGTGATGCTTTAAGATGCGTTCGTGCTGACGTGGGTTGTATTTGTTCTTGTGCAACAAACTAACCACTACATGTCATGTTTGATAGTCTCAAGTCATTAAAAGCATGCAAGCCCCACATCTCTTATCTGTGGATTCCTCTATTTATGTCAAAAAATAAGAAACAACATGAGAGCTAATGCACCACGCCTATGTGTTTACTATTTGTTTTTCGTAAGATGACTTAATACTCACCTAGACGGAGGGAGTATTCGATTTGATAGCGGGCGGCGCAGTTCCCGGTACGGCTTTAATGCAGACGAGGGAGGGAGTAGTGGTTCCCGATATGTTGAACGGACAATGCATCCTCCTTCAATTAATGCATGAGGGAAGTAATGGGAGGAGGTTCGGGAAAAGAGGCTGCATGATGTGAATGCAACGCAGTTTGCCCTCATTGCCCTCATATAAAGGTGCCCCTCCATTCCAATGCATCTACCACATCATACGCACCTAAGCATTTGCCTAAGGCACCTACGCTAAGCGCAAAAGACCTCACTCCAGACCCATGACAGTGATGCGCGTGAGTGGCCAGCGGCTGCGCCAGATGGTCCACGACGCCGGCCTGCGGCATGGCGCCGAGGATCGTCTCCAGATGGTGTTGGAGACCGGCTGGTGGATGGCCGCCATCGACACCAACTACGACTCTCAGTTGCACCAGATGATCGTTGCCACCAGCAACAAGTTGACCATCCTCAAGAAGCTCGCGGACGACATCGTCGTACTCCTCCAGCCCGTGCGCCTGGGCTCCTCATTGCCTGCCACCCTAATCGGCCTCCATGGCCGGAACCTCTTTCAAGCACTGGTGGCCCTGTGACTGCCCGCTGACGCCACGAAGAATGTCCACCTGGAGGTCGCGCTCGCCGCGAGGCGCCTCGCCCTACAAGAATTCATCGACCTGCACGTCCACGTGTAGGAGCAAATCGTGTACATAGGTATCTACAAGGCCAGTGAGGACGCTATGACGTTGGCCTTCCTCAACCGGATGGAAGCCTTGGATGCCTTTGCTGAGAAGCACCTCGACCTCGCCACAAAAGCCGCCGCTCCTTAGCCGCCGGTCGGTGGCCCGGCGCACTAAGTTGAGGAGGAGTAGGTCGTACATTCATGGATCCATCTTTCTTCTTGCCTTCTGTAACCACCACTGCGATCGCATCATCGTGGCCTTAATTCTTATTATGTTGCTGCATTCTCGTTGTAGTCAATACCGACATGTGCGATCCCTTTGCTTAATTATATGCACCACTATAACTAGTACTCCATCCATCAATTTATAAGTTGTTCTTACCTTTTCCATCAACTTCGTCCAATGCGCGGACATCTTGCTAGAAACACTAGAATATGTCTATATAATCCGTATGTGATAGTCCATTTGAAATCTCAAAAAAGACAAATATTTAGGTACAGAGGGAGTAATATATTAGGAGTATATCAAAACAATAGTGATTTCCTTCAAGTTTGTGAACAAATACTACTATTCTACTACTTTGGATCTGTCGCAACGCATGGGCACATTGCTAGTAAAAGGAAAAGGCCTGCCGCGTTCGCGTCACACCCCAACACGCCCGGGAATCGGGAGTACTCCACGGCCCGTCCGGCACGACACATAGCTTAGGGAAGGCGTGTTGCCTAGCATTTTCACTTTCATGTGGGACTGACGTTCAGCAAACCGACACCCCGCCCGCCGCCGGGTTGGAAAACAGAAACAAGGGGAAGATCTAGCTGTAGCACGGAAGCCCAGAAATTTGGTGTCAGATGGGGCTCGTTGATAGAGTAGGAGCATTCCGTACTAGTACTTTTCCTACTAGTACCAAGTTTGTACTCCTAACTAATCCCTCCGTTCCAAAATAGATGACCCAACTTCATACTAAAGTTAGTACAAAGTTGAGTCATCTATTTTGGAACGGAGGGAGTATATTACTAGTACTACCACTATACAACTAGTACGTACGTGCACGGCACAACATTGTAGGAACAAAAAATGGGAAGATCTTGTTTTGGGTGATTTATCTTTTTTTCAATCAACGTAGTATGAATAATATGATGTGGGGGGCACCCATGAAGCTTATGTGGCTTGGTTGCATGGCTACAAAAGGTTAGAGAAAAATAAATAGATAATGTGTTTGGAGTGCACTCCACTAAATAGATATACTTGGGATCCATTGCAACGGACCGGCACATCTATATCTATACCCCCTATATAGTGTGTGAAAAACTTTGAAAGTTGGTCGTTGGATGAAGCCAATCCGATGGTACAAATATGGCAAATCCGAGCACTACTGGCCGTTGGATATCATCCACCAGATTCTGCCACATGTATAATCTAGAAGACTCCATGGTTGAACTTAATTCATGACTAACTTTGCCACAACTAAGCTTAGGCAAAGTTATTAGTTCTTCAAAATGAGAGCCACAAGTTGGCAAGCCAAAGGGAATCTTGCCACATTTTTTATGTGTTTGTCGTGTGGGGCCTTAGTGTGGCTAGCCTAAGGTGTGGCTTGAACCAAACACTCACGTAAGTTAATCAAACTTGCCTAACCTTACATTCCACCAGATTTTGCCACATGTTAGAATCCAGAAAACCCCACATGTAGAAGCATAATGCACAAACCACCAGAATCTCATGCGTGAAATGCACGTGTACCTTACTAGTACTAGTTGGTAGTAGTAAGAAACAAATTCCAGTTTTGGCATGAGCTCGTACTGCGGGAGCACCACAAGGCCTGCCATTCTGTCACAGACATGTGGGACCCATAAGTGTGGGTCCCACCTATCAGCGAAGGAAAGGTAGGGCAAGGCAGTGATAACCACATCAGAGGATCCATGTCCATGTCGGGGGACGTCGTGCCGTGGGTTGGAGCAGCGTCGTAGGAATCGCGTGTGGGTGTGGCAGCGGTAGAAACAAGAAACGTGATGGTCGCGGTGGTTCAACTTCCATGGACAAGATGTCATGTCTGCTGACACATGTATATCAAAACTAGAGTGTTTATATTTCAGGCATGTGAACAAGTATTATTCTACTACTTTGGATCCATTACAACACACAGGCCAGCACATTGGTAGTAGTAGTAGTGTCCATCTCTATCTCTAGAGGCCTTCCCTCATTCATCCTTTTCTCTCACAAGATAAACTACTCATACAAATGCATTTTGATGTTCCGTGGAACGCATGAGGATGTTTCCTTGGGGGTCTCTCCAGCACGGCGTGGCCATAGTTGCAAGTTGATGCCCCTTGAGATGCCAACGTTGAGGGTCACTCGGATTTCCTCCGATGAGGAGGTAAGATGAGTTTGATCACGTGGTAAATGCATTCTAAAGACTACTTCTGTGTCCATTTCCAAATTCTCCCCCTGCCCACTGTTTCACAGGTTAGGCTCAGTGCGAGTGGAGATTGGCTTGCATATGTACGGGAGGGTACCAGCATCAATTTGCACAACATTTACAATGGTGACACCGTTCCCGTAGAACCTTTGTCAAACATTGGGATCAGCCATGCAACTTACCGCATGAATTGATACGATGGAACCTCGAGTGTGGCACGAGTTTGTGCTACGAGAGCACCACAAGCCCTGGTGCAGGAGTTACATTTCCCTCTCAGGGCCATCGGGACTGAGCTTCAGCGCCTTTGAGTCAATAACATGTGGACCCGATAGGTGACTGGTCCACATGTAATGCTCCTGAAGGAAGAGGGGCAGTGGGTCCAAGAGGGGTGAGCCACAGGTCGGGGGACGTGTGTTGTCATGGGTTCGAGCGGCGTCATGGGAATCGCGTGTGGCTGTGGTAGAAACTTGACGCTCGCCGCATTTTAGGTGGCCCACATGTCATGCACACAAAGGCAGAGGGGCGGTGCGGCCGAGAGGGGTGAGGCGCATGTCGGGGGGCGTGGTGCCGTGGGTTGGAAAGGCGTCATGGGAATCGCAAGATGAAACGTGATGGTCGCCGTAGTTGAACTTCCATGGACAAGCTGTCATGTCTACGGACACATGCACTGCATACCGATCACTGGAAGGAGTAGCAGAGAAAGCTATATATGCGGATAAATAGTTCCTTATAGTCAAGCGGACCCATGCTACTAGTCTGTTCCAAAGACATGCACACCATCGAAATAGTCCATCTATATCAATATACACCGAGAGGGAATAAATTTTTTTACAAGAGAGCAAATAGTTCATCAATCCATAATGCCCTCCTGCTGGTGCAGCCTTTTATTCTTCTTCTTCTTCTTCTTCTTCTTCTTCTTCTTCTTCTTCTTCTTCTTCTTCTTCTTCTTCTTCTTCTTCTTCTTCTTCTTCTTCTTCTTCTTCTTGTTCCCATTCTCCATGGGAGACGGCTTCGCAACAAGCTCTTTGGACCTTGCAGCTATCTCGAAACTCACATGGGCATCGAGGGCAGCATATTTTATCCGCTCGTACGTCAAGGGATAATTCTCCCATCCAGACGACCTTAATGCCACCGTCTCGTCACCCTTCTGAAGATTTGTACCGAGCAAAAAAATTTCTACGTCGAATAGGGATGGTGTCTGTTTATCACAATCTTCTAGAGGAATTTTGATTTTGGTTTGTAGGTCAGCGATGCTTTTCAAATCAAGGTTGTACGGCTCCAGCTTCTGTTTGTCCCCTTCGATGGCTGCCCCACAGAAGTATATGTCCTCCCGAGACAAGAAATCATGAAGCTCACCTGGTATGGAGGGCGAGTGTATGATGTGGTACACCAAAACATCATCTGCGAGGCACAGCTGAAGGACGGCGGCGCGCTGGATCTTCCCAGGGGCACGCTCCGTGTACTCTGCGTCGAGATCGATGACCCTCGTCTCTACCATTTCGAGGGAGTTGGATACATTGTTGATCCACTGTCGAACAACCCTTGGGTGTGTAGGAGATATGCCCTAGAGGCAATAATAAATGATATTATTTATCTCTGAGTTCATAATTATGTTTATGTTCCATGCTATAACTGCAATGATTCTCGAGTCTGCAATATCCACGAGGCTCGAAGGAAGACTCATATGCACGTGTGGAATAATAAACGGTAAGAAGTATTCCTAGTTTGGCCTCTAAGACTAGCTCAAGTGTTGCATGATGGTTCAGTTTTCCTGATCATGGGCATGTCTATGCCAGCAACTTTGAGGGCACAATGTTAAGAGAACATTTGTGTTGAATCGATCCGGTTTGATGTTATGCTATGAGATTCATTCGTCACAAGTTAATGGTAAATAACACTGATATGGTTAACGTTTGCATGATTCCTTAGACCATGAGAGTATCGAGTTTCTTCATGCTTGCTTCATGAACTTTGGGGTTTGTTAAACGTCATCCGTAAATGGGTGGCTATTACGGCGGCTTACAGGTTCATGGAAAAGTGTGTCAAGTAACTTGATAGCTCAAGATTGGGATTTGCTCCTCCAACCATGGAGAGATATTCTCGGGCCCTCTCGGTGTTACGGTATCCATCATCGTCTGGCCAGACACAGTGTGATTTGATCACAGGGATGCCGGAACACGGAAACGAGAAAAGAGAACATACCAGTAACGAGGTAACTAGCATAGTGGACAAATTGTTGATCCACGGGGATGCAGGTAAATCTCACCTCGGGTCTATGTAACATATCGCGAAGCAACATGAATAGCACATGGCAACTTGAGGTTCACTCGAATATTCATTCGTGTGGGTATAGGGGTCAATATGGGTGTCCACGGCTCCGATGTTGATCATTGATCGGAAGGGGTTCCGGGTCATGTCTATACTTCACCGAACCTATAGGGTCACACACTTAAGGATCATCTATCTGTTGAATACTAGACAGGGAGTCTGAGAGAAAATCACCGAAAAAGTTTCGGACACCGGAAAAGTTTCGGACAGCGGAATCGTACCGCAAAGAAAGGTCATCGGATGAGTTTCGATGATACCGAAAAGTTGTTTTAGGATATACCATTAAGTCAATTTGGTTTCGGCAAATGCCTGATAATTCTTGAAGGGTGCCAGAATCATTCTGGAAGCTTTTTGGAATTTTCTGAGATAAAAACCGGAAATGTTCCGGAGCAGCCGGAGCCACTTCAAATGCGTTTCGCAGATGAAAATCACTAAAACCGGAATTGTTTCGGAACGCGTTGAAAATCATTTTAGTGGGTACTGGAAATGTTCTTAGCCCACATAAATATTTTCAGTTCGACCAGACGCTGAAAAATGTCGTCATGAATAGTGAAAATCAGCTTTATGGTTACTTTATGGAAAGCCACCTTTTGGGGCTTTGCTCCAAAAGATCTTGGGGATGACATGGATGGATAGGAGCCATTTTTTGGGCCCCTCATGGGGGTGTGGCCGGCCACATGGGGTATCCCCCCATGGGGACCCTCTTGTTCATAGGTTTCACTCCTAGGTCCTTGTGGAAGGACTTCATTCATGTGCATTTTGGGTTTTTGTGTGAAACTACCCTACCCCTTGGGATTTCCTATAAATAGAGGTGGAGGGGCAGCCCTCCACACTCATCCCCTTTGCTCTCATACAAGTTCCATGCAATGAACTGGCTTCTTCTCTCCCTCCTAGCGAAATAGTTTCGTAGAGCCGAAAGGCTGTCTGGGTTCCGGCAGGAACTAGTTCTGGACGGCGAAGCCCTACTGGATAGATGACACCGTATGTGTGCAACTATGTAGAGAGATCGTAGTTTCGGTCTTAGTTCGTGAGTGCCTCCCGAAGGGCTGTCCGTGTGACCGTCCGAGTTTTGAAGGTCCTCCCGAAGGGCTGTCCGAGTGACAGTTCGAGTTTCGAAGGTCCTCCCGAAGGGTTGTCCGTGACACCGTCCGGGGGGGCTGTTCGACCGTCTCCCGGAGGGCTGTCTGAGGAGAGGATGAGGGTATACATCCTCGCGGTTGGGAGGTTGTAAATCCTAGCTGCGGGGATGTGCACCGCCGTTCGTCATCGACTCTACTTCCCGCTGCGCTACGAGTCGGTAACGAAAAAGATCAAACCATGTATGCAGTCTCCATAGTGGTCCTGGGCTGGTGCGTAGGTCGGAAAATTTTTGTTTTCTGCTGCTTTCCCCTACAATGGCATCAAGAGCCATGCTATGCGTAGATGCAGGTTACGATCTAGAATACATGGAGATGTGTGGGTATTGCATAGTATAATTTTGGAGTAGATGAGATCTATTGCTGAAAATTATTTATGCGGGTGACAGATGAAATCTGTTACCCGACGTTCTTCTTGCTTCCCTAGAATTTGCATTTGCTCAATCTCGAGACAGCATGGTGGAATTTGACAAAGTTCTGGCAATCCGTGATCCTGATTGATCATGGAAGTGCTATTAGTTCTTTGGGTTCTGTCGTAGTCAAAAGAAAGATGAAATTCGCAGATGAAAAGGCATTGCAGATATGATCTGCACGGGGGTCATGCGTATGACGAAGTTTAGTATGGGGCTCGAGATTTAACTATCTCGTGTTTCATACACCCCGAGATGTTAATCTAGCAACTTGAATAATCATACTTGATGATAAAACGTTGGTAGCTGTGGTTTAAGTTGAAACCTTAGAAGCCACGAAAAACAAGTTTGCATGAACCGATTAGAAACGTCTAACTTGGTTTTGCAGGAGGGTTTGCATGTGCATGTGATGTGGTATAGCAATGCTCATATTCAATTTGATTATGTATGAGATGACTATATGATGTAAATTGATTAACATGACCTGCGTGTCATGATTCGGCATGATGGCTGGAGCCATATGATTGTCACTTTAGTGACCTGCGTGTCAACCTTAAGTAATGCACTTATTTTATTAGCTATGGAGATAGCGATATTATGTGGTGCACCGACAAGGTGGTGGAAATCTTCACGAAGGTGAACACCGACGCAAATGCCGAAGACGAAGAAAGGGCTATACCATATCATGATATTATGAATTGCCTGAGATGTTTATCCCTTATGATGCACCCTTCTTGATTGCGCGGTAGTCGCTTTTATTAGGGTGATCTCTCACTAAAATATCAAGTAGTTAGTGTTCTCCCAAGTGTAGCACCGTCACGGCACCTATCTTTTCGGGGTGCGCCATGGATGCATGGGTACGAACGATTAGAGAAGTGTTAGGCGGGTGAGGTCAGACCTCGCAACAAGATCACTTCGTTGTCTTGACGTTCATGGCAGGATCGTCCTGAGCTCGGAACACACGCATCGAAAGATGAGCAAGAGTCACATAGAGATGTGATCGGCAAGTTGGCCTACCGATTAAAATTCCCGTTATGAGATGATGATTCTATGGCGATGAGTTGAAGTCTGGATCTTGTATCACTCAAAATTAATTATGAGAGATATTGATTTGAGTGGGAGCGCACTGTTGAATTAACATGCTTAGTTCTCAGTGAAATTAATTATGAACACTGTCTAAGTGTTTCTTGCAAAATAGTTGTAGAATAATGGCTCGCATTTCCACCTTCCCTGTTAAAATTGAATAGCTGTTAAATATCTGGTTAAAAACTTTACGATTGGTAACGTAATGTGAGGATTGTCCTCAAAAGTGTCGAGAAGGACTTTGTCCTATCGCATGCTTTCCGTATCCTCCTGCTAATGCTATGGATCATGTGACTCCCGTCCTTCGATCCAAAAGCTAGAATTCTGTTACGGTCAAGTGGAATATGTTTGCTTCCATGAAACCCAAACTTTGAAAGTTGGGACAGTTATATGATATTCATGGAACTGAAAATTAATTTTTAGATACAAACAAAGGCTAAAAGATATGAAATATCCAAAGTAATGTTTGTTTGCAAGTATTAGTAAAAGTGTTTACTATGCATTTGACTGTTGGGAAGGGGATCCAGAAGAACGCCTGTCATATGATGAAAGGTGAATAAAACAACAACTTAAAGACAAAGGAAGTGTCCGAAGGGTGTTAGTGAGACTTTCACGCCTAGGAAGTCCGGGGCTAACGCCACTCTTAAGTTGGGTGCTTCTTCTGAGAGTAGGAGAAATACTAAAAGTTAAACTGTTAGAAGTATAAAGGCAAAAAGAAAGAAGACTGGAATATCCAGCTCATGTATGAATGTCATACAAGTTTTTGATGTATAGAAGGCTGGTCAAAGATATAGTTCTTGGGAATTATGATTAAATTGTTAATCATTGAGTTTTGGGTATTGTGAGTTAATCACAAAGATACCCACTCGATTGCATTCTATTGCAACTCGATGTAAGAACTGCTATGGCCTGAAAGACTAGCCAGGAATGAGGTTTAGGTATACACAGGGAACATAGTAAATGTTACTATACTTTCCGTCGGTGTATTACCGTCTGTATTTATTTTCATAACTCATTATGAGTTTCACACTCTAGCCCATTGCATAAGGTATCTTGCAAGAAGGTTGTTCATAAGAGAACTTTTCATGTTCAGTGTTATGAATAACATAAGGGACATACTTTCATTATGAATGAGATGTATGTTATGAATATGGATAATAATACATTACCTCTAGGTTTATTTTCATAATTCATTTTAGAGTTTCATACACTCTAGCCCATTGCACAATGTTTTTGCAAGAGAGGTTATTCATAAAAACAACAATTGTTGTTCAGTATTATGAATAACATGAAGGGCCATGCTTCCATCCAAGATGGGATGTATGTTATGAATATTGATGGTAATATGATACATCCATAACACTGACGCTAAATGTCACAAGACTAAAAGAATACCACACAAGTGTGGCACTACATTTGGTCACATTTGGGGAAACCCGCATGGAAAATTCCATTATCATGGATTTTGAAGTCATTTGATTTTGAATCATCTGACACTTGCAACTTTCCTCCGAAAGGTGAAGTGACTGAAATACCGTTCACAGGCAATAAAGAATGAACAGCAAACTTATTGGTGATCATACATTTGATGTATGTAGTCCGATAAAAGTTGCAAGTAGTGGATTTATCTATCTTCAGAAATGGATCAAATAGATATATGGATATTTACTTGATGAGACGTAAGTCTGTATCTTTTGAAATCATTCGAAAGGTTTTCAGAAATGAAGTAGAAGTTATTGTAACAAGAAAATTATGTTTCTACAATTTGATTGTAGAAAGGAATATTTGAGTTACAAGTTTAGCGAATGTCTGATGAGTTGTGAAAGGGGATTCATAACTTGCACTTCCTAGAATACCACTGCAAGTGGAAAGTCTGTGAAGATGTAATCAAACCATTTATGACATGGTAAGATCAAAGACGACATAAATAAATTTGCCATTATCCCTTTTAAAGAGTGATGCTTTAGAGACTGCGGCTTTTACACTGAAAAGAGCTCCATCGGGTCTGTTGAAATGACGCCATGGTATGGTACGCCCAACCATGTTATATATTTTCTTAAACATTTGGAATATGGGGCTTGTGTAAAAGGTTACAAACCTATTCCAAATCAGACAAGTGCTACTTTGTAGGTTATCCCAAGTCATTGGGTACTCCTCCCTCACTATACCGAGGCAAATAGTTTTGCCACGAAATAGTATGCTTTTAAAGAGAATGGTTCTTTCAAAAAGGTGAGTGGGAGAATAGTGCAACTCGACGAGATAAACAGTATCTTCGTCATCAGATCAAAGGAAAGAGACCTTGGAAGTAATTCCAGAGTTTCCTACTGCGACTGATACGGAAGTCTCTACAATAAAATGTATGAACTTCGGTCGAACTTGTAGTTGAACCACGTAGGCAAGGCTCGTGCAAACCTCTCATGTGCGTAGATGAGATATTGTTGTTGAACAATAGTATACCTATGATACACAAGGAAGCGTTGATGGGCCCTAACTCCAGAATTGGCTAAATGCCAATACAAACGGAGTTAGTTTCCATATAATTGATTCAAGATTAAAACCTTGATACACCTTTCGGAAGACTTAGAGTCTAACGAATATTTATGGAACTTAAAACTGATACGGATAAAAATGTTTATCCATAAGTTTAAGGAGTTGACTACGATGAGGTTGTTTCATCGTAGCAATGCTTAAAGTCGGTTCGGGTTGAACTAGCAATTAATACATATTTCAATCTTGAGATATGAAACGTGGATGACAAAAGGATTTCCATCTGATGGAAATGAAACCTAGGACTTGTATGTGATACAGTTCAAAGTAGTTTGTCAATCCAAAGGATGCTAAGTAAGGATGCAAACTTCAGAGTTCCAGCGATGGACAGAAGAGAGCAAAATGGAGTTGGAATCTTCGTGTTTTGATGAAATGCTCAAAAGGGGTTTTGACTTCATCAATGGGTAACGAAGATGCTTGTAATTCAAGAAAGTAAGTGGGAGCGCAATAATATTTCTAAAAACCTTGTGTGCTTGACACATTGGTAATTGGAAATAAATTTCTTGACACGAATTAGGACTTCATTTGAAAATAGTTTTTCGATGAAGTGCTTAGGCTAAATAGCCTTGATATTAGGCATGATGATCTATGGAGATAGATTTACCTAATAGGGCTAAGCAATAAATACATATTGACAAGATGCTAAAACCGTTTAGCACTAAGAACGAAAAGGAGTGATTCTTGCCGAAGTCACATGGAAAGAGTTTTTGCAAGAATCAGTGTCCCAACACACTGATGAGCAAAATACATGATGCAGATTCCACACACTTTTGTGTTTGGATTAATCATGTATTCCATGGTATGTAAAACAACCAGATATGTCCAATACTCCCAAGATGTTGCGAGTATGGATACTAAAGTGATCAAAGTACTGATCATGGGACAACAGTGAAAGATGTCATTGAGTACTAGAGTAAGTACTGATGATATGTTTTCTCGCAAGCGGAGATCATGAAGAGTTTGTTGTAAAATGTTACATCGATACGGTCTTCATCTTTTCTCCATGCGATTTTTGATTTAAGTTAAGGGTTTTGTGTAATACACAATATGGTGGCACAGTAGTTGGAAATTGCTCCCAACAGGATACTGTGGCGAATTCTATAACAAATGACTAAGTATGTTGACTCTTTAGAAGCGACAAACAAGATGTTGAATCATATAGTTCATTCATGAACTTAGTATGGTACCAAGATGGCTTTTGTCAATGGGACACTACTGCAGGTAGTTTCTCCATAACTCAGTCTGAGGAATCCAGGTTCAACCAGTGATTCACATTTATACAAAGCCAAGTCCGCACAAAATATGAATTTTGTGAAAGCGTGAAGACGCGAGGATATGCAAAGATACACACGGAGCTGAAGTCGTCAGATCCGTTGGACATCGGGCTATAGCACAAGCGAAGCATATTTACCCCAATGTGCCATAGGTGTAAAGTGCATTAGCATTGACTAGATTATTGACTCTAGTGCAAGTGGGAGTCTGTAGGAGATATGCCCTAGAGGCAATAATAAATGATATTATTTATCTCTGAGTTCATAATTATGTTTATGTTCCATGCAATAACTGCAATGATTCTCGAGTCTGCAATATCCACGAGGCTCGAAGGAAGACTCATATGCACGTGTGGAATAATAAATGGTAAAAAGTATTCCTAGTTTGGCCTCTAAGACTAGCTCAAGTGTTGCATGATGGTTCCATTTTCCTGATCATGGGCATGTCTATGCCAGCAACTTTGAGGGCACAATGTTAAGAGAACATTTGTGTTGAATCGACCCAGTTTGATGTTATGCTATGAGATTCATTGGTCACAAGTTAATGTTAAATAACACAGAGATGGTTAATGTTTGCATGATTCCTTAGACCATGAGAGTATCGAGTTTCTTCATGCTTGCTTCATGAACTTTGGGGTTTGTTAAACGTCATCCGTAAATGGGTGGCTATTACGGCGGCTTACGGGTTCATGGAAAAGTGTGTCAAGTAAATCGATAGCTCAAGATTGGGATTTGCTCCTCCAACCATGGAGAGATATTCTTGGGCCCTCTCGGTGTTACGGTATCCATCATCGTCTGGCCAGACACAGTGTGATTTGATCATAGGGATGCCGGAACACGGAAACGAGAAAAGAGAACATACCGGTAACGAGGTAACTAGCATAGTGGACAAATTGTTGATCTACGGGGATGCAAGTAAATCTCACCTCGGGTCTATGTAACATATCGCGAAGCAACATGAATAGCACACGGCAACTGGAGGTTCACTCGAATATTCATTCATGTGGGTATATGGGTCAATATGGGTGTCCACGGCTCCGATGTTGATCATTGATCGGAAGGGGTTCCGGGTCATGTATATACTTCACCGAACCTATAGGGTCACACACTTAAGGGTCATCTATCTGTTGAATACTAGACATGGACACCGAAAAAGATTCGGACACCGGAAAAGTTTCGGACAGCGGAATCGTACCGCAGAGAGAGGTCATTGGATGAGTTTCGATGATACCGAAAAGTTGTTTCGGGATATACCATTAAGTCAATTTGGTTTCGGCAAATCCCTGATAATTCTTGAAGGGTGCCAAAATCATTCTGGAAGCTTTTTGGAAAATTCTGAGATAAAAACTGGAAATGTTCCGGAGCAGCCGGAGCCACTTCAGATGCATTTCGCAGATGAAAATCACTAAAACCAGAATTGTTTCGGAACGCGTTGAAAATCATTTTAGTGGGTACTGGAAATGTTCTTTGCCCACATAAATATTTTTAGTTCGACCAGACGCTGAAAAATTTCGTCATGAATAGTGAAAATCAGCTTTATGGTTACTTTATGGAAAGCCACCTTTTGGGGCTTTGCTCCAAAAGATCATGGGGATGACATGGATGGATAGGAACCATTTTTTGGGCCCCTCATGGGGGTGTGGCCGGCCACATGGGGTATCCCCCCTTGGGGACCCTCTTGTTCATTGGTTTCACTCCGAGGTCCTTGTGGAAGTACTTCATTCATGTGCATTTTGGGTTTTTGTGTGAAACTACCCTACTCCTTGGGATTTCCTATAAATAGAGGTGGAGGGGCAGCCCTCCACACTCATCCCCTTTGCTCTCATACAAGTGCCATGCAATGATCTGGCTTCTTCTCTCCCTCCCAGCGAAATAGTTTCGTAGAGCCGAAAGGCTGTCTGGGTTCCGGCAGGAACTAGTTCTGGACGGTGAAGCCCTGCTGGATAGATGACACCGTATGTGTGCAACTCTGTAGAGAGATCATAGTTTAGGTCTTAGTTCAGGAGAGCCTCCCGAAGGGCTGTCCGTGTGACCGTCCGAGTTTTGAAGGTCCTCCCGAAGGGCTGTCCGAGTGACAGTTCGAGTTTCGAAGGTCCTCCCGAAGGGTTGTCCGCGACACCGTCCGGGGGGGGGGGGGCTGTTCGACCGTCTCCCGGAGGGCTATCTGAGGAGAGGATGAGGGTATACATCCTCGCGGTTGGGAGGTTGTAAATCCTAGCTGCGGGGATCTGCACCGCCGTTCGTCATCGACTCTACTTCCTGCTGCGCTACGAGTCTGTAATGAAAAAGATCAAACCATGTATGCAGTCTCCATAGTGGTCCTAGGCTGGTGCATAGGTCGGAAAATTTTTGTTTTCTGCTGCGTTCCCCTACAGGGTGGACGGTGATAGTGGCAACTATGTGCATCGAGCCTTCGACGAGGACATGTTCGACGCTAAAAACCTTCATCTCGATCTCTTTCGCCATTTGGAACCGCTGGAACGGAGGGCTATGGTTTGGAGAATTAGGAATAGATGGCTAGTCTAACTGAAGTAGTAGATGATTATTTAAAGAGTTTAAAACAATGTGAATGCAGTGGGGTTTGAATGCAAATGAAGATGAAGGGGAGGTGAAGAAGCCGAGGAGAATCGGATCCCGATGGAGAAGTAAATGGGAGAAGTGGCGTGCAGGCAGTTGATTAGACGACTAGGTAGACTAAACGAAAAGGCTATGCAGGTAGAATGATGAGTCATACCTGTTCGTGGGACCTATGCAAACAAATAAAAAAATGTGGCGTAGCTTTCTTTGAGCGTGTGAGTGGGAGACAAAACATTCTCTGGTTAAGGAATACTCCCTCCGTTTAGGTGAGTATAAGTCACCTTATGAAAATCAGGTTTTCCCAAAACCTTTAGGCATGGAGCATTAACTTCCCGCTCGATCCCCTCCCAGCCTTGTTAGCCAGCATTCTCTTCCTCTGCTGCCGCGTTCTACCTTTCCATTTTTCCTCTTCTCAAGTGTGGAACAATCTGCATGTCATCCTTGATGCACCAGAACGACCACTGCATGCATCGCGGCAGGGCATTGATTGGGCATGCACAAGAATTTGGTTCTGCTCGCAATATGGATGATACCTGAATGATAAAGTGAACAGGCATGCTAGCACGGGAGACCTATTTCCTCTATACAATACTGGAGTACTCATGTTCCTACTACTAGTAGTAGTAGTAGTAGTACAACTGTGGTACACTTGATGGTCAAAATACTATTCATCCAGTCCTCGCAGTGAAGTGACAACACCCTACGCCTGACACTAGTCCAGGCGCGTGTTCGGGTTACCAAAGTCAGCCTCACCTTGTGCACTGTGCAGTCTATCACCGCCGCTGTACAGCACATTGGCGCCTCGCCTCGCCTCCCTCTCCGCTCCCATAGCACCACTCCATCTCCATCTCCTTCTCCGTCTCCATATCACTGTGCCCCCGTGTACCGTCGCCTCACTCGCCTCCCCCAGTACCACTATTCCCTCGCTAGCCGCTCCAGCACCGACAACCTTCTCCCCCGTAAATCAAGCCCCCCCAAAACCCCACCTTCCAAACTCCACCATGACCGAACGCGAACCGCGCAACATCCATATGAGCCGTGATTGGAGCAATCTCCCCAGTGACATCCTCGGTCTCTGTTGTTCGTGTATGGATATGTTGAGTGCCCTGCGGCTGGCTGCATGCTCGAGGGACATGCACGCGGCCATCATCAAAGCGAGGCCTAAGCCTTTCAAGACACCCTGCTTGCTGCTATCTGGTCTTGCGAGATTGGTTCACCTTGATACGGAGGCGTACATTATGCCCCTCGACTTCAATCCGATCTCCATAGCCGAAACTTCTTTGCAGGTATGTAGTGGGTCGCCGTACATCATTTCCCTCGACATCGATCCAATCACCATCGCCCGAAACTTCTTGGCAGGTATGTACTGGGTCGGCATGAACTCCCACTGGATGGCTACCTTCAGAGAAGACGGTAAAAAGTTGGTGCTCGTGAACTTCCAGACCTCCTATGAGATTATCCTTCCTCCGTTGGATTATATAGAGTATTACCATCGCGGTCCAAGTCATCTAGATTACCACGTCAGTTGGACGGACCTTGTTTTGCAGAAGATTGTAATCTGCCAAGTGCCCACACGACATGTGAATTACGCAGACTTCAAGCTAATTGCCTTGTTCGACAGCGGACTCGCCTATCTTTACGTCGGTGCCTTCTTTAGCTGGAGAGAACCCAGCTCATAGTGGATCATCGTCAAAGCTGATACACACTTCTGTGATGCTATTGAACACAATGGCATCATCTACGCGATCGATAAAGCAGATGGCACCACGTATTGCTGGGACAGCGCGCGTAAGTTGTTTCCTTCTCATGTTAATGATGACGCCATGACACTGTTTGAAAACTTTTTGTGATGATTGGTGTCGGGGATATACCTCGTGGTATGACTCGGCCGGAATTATGACCCGGCCGGACTTGGCGATTCTCTAGAGACCCGGCTGGAGCTTGGCGATTCACTGGTGATCCGCCCAGACATTGCGGTTTACATATCACCCACCTGGACACTGTGACTCACTAGAGACCCGGCGGGCGGGTCAGACGGACGACAAGGCCCAAGGCCCAGCAGGCCGGATTATACTCTGGTGGGCCGGTTTACGAGGAAAGGCATAAGGAGTTTTCCCTTAAGGCGGCAGAAGGATTCCACTTGTAATAGACTAGTCCTAATCCTAATAGAACTCCACATGTAACCCACCCCTTCAACATATATAAGGAGGGGCAGGGCTCCCCAAGAGGGACAAATAATAAGAAACAATCTCTAGGGATAGACACAAAGAGCCGGCTAACCGGCGACTCCCCCATGATTATAATGAGACCTAGCCACAGACAACATGTAGGGTTATTACCGGATGATGTTTCTAGGGGCCTGAAGCTGTCTAAATCCTTGCCTTATGTTGCGACTCTCGATTCCGTCCAACCCCTCTCAAGATACCACATAGATGTGTTGGCCTCGCGACTAAGTACTTACACTAAAGACATCTGCCATGACAATTCCACGACAGTTGGCGCCCACCGTGGGGCTCGCGTATGGTGGTGTTGAGTTCTTGGAGGGAATTTTCTTACGGGTCGAGAAAACCGCGATTGGACAAAGAAGCGTCGGCACGGAAGACTTTACAACGAAACCGAGTTCATCAGTGAGATCCATGGGAGTCATTAGCACACGCATCAAAAGGGAATCAATATGATACCAGGTCATAGCCTTGCGTCGCGACCTACACCGAGGAAACAATACTATTGATCCAGAAGTCAGACAAAGAGGATCAAGTCCCAATACGACATGGATTAGATCAAGGATCAAAATAAAAGAAAATTATCTTCGTCCGCTGCTACTTGGTCACACCACGCGTCAGGTTAGAGGGCAGAGGAGACAAATTCCAAAAAAAAGTGACGTCCCGTATTTAGGCCAAGCAACACCTCAAATACATCATAGGTCCTTCACGTGATGGAAACCAAAGCATACAAGACAAAAATCTAGAAAGTTTTCTATACTGCATCTAGGATTGCCCGGAGGCTGGGCATCATTTGTCCGTATCCGACTGTCTGTGGACACGAACCACTCTACGACTCAAGAAGGAATAAAAAAGAAAAGTAAAAATGAGAAACTACGATCCGGAGGGGATGGGCCTGGACTCGGGGTCAACCGCTCCCATTCGATCGTCTCCACCACAGGCCGCCTGCGCCTCGCCGATTTTGCTTCTGCGTCGAGTCACCTCCGAGCTGCCTGCCTTGATCGGGTCGACCTCCGCCATTGTCTCTGTGGCCAGCCTCATCCGCCGCTGTCGAGCAGCCCCGGACTCCTCTGCCACCGCGACCGTAGGGCCGTTGCTCCTTCGTGGCTGCCTTCGCTCAGCCTCATACTGTCGCTCTGCCGTGAGCCGCCGCACCAGGCTCTCGCGTGCCTTACATCGCGCTTTCCGTGCCAAGCTGCCTGTACACCTCCGTCTCAAAAACGCCTGTGTGGCTTGGCCCGCCACGGCCTCACTTGAAGTTGCCGTTGACTCTATGTTAGAATCGCCGTGGCCGTGTTGAGCCGCTCCTGTCGTGCGTTGAGCCATCATGTTGCTGTTGATCTGCTGGCGCCTTGTTCCTCTGCCTGGGAGAGCCGCCGTTGCAGCGGGAGAGCCGCCGCCGCCGAGCGCCGTGGCCTGCCCGCTGTTAAAACCGCCGGTGCCGCCGAGCGCCATGGTTTACTTGTCTCGGGATGTCGCTTGCCTCTACCTGTGTGTTGTACTGACCCGCCCTTCGCTGGCTCACATTTTCAGCTTCACCGATGTTGAGCGACCCGGCCGCCTGCTGGTTCAGTTTGCGAGGTAGCTCCAGCCCAAGGGGTAGTCTGAGATGCTGAACCACCAGGTTGAGAAACCTGGTTCAGCAACTATTACGATTCTTGAATGAGACTTTGAGATCCCTTCAGAAGTTCAATGTGGAACAATTTCAAACAATGGAAGGGAATTACAAGCACTTCAGGATGAAAGAAAGAAAGTGAATCAGGATACATTTTCAAGTGTAATGATCTGACAGTGAAGAACCAAATATTAGGAGCAAAACTTCGAGGTATTTCAGTCGGAAATACTTCACTTATGGAAAGGCCTGCGGTATTTTTAACACTTGTGGAAGAGCATAAAAACTTGTGAAGGCAAGTACAATTCCTTGGCACCGGATTCAAGGTTTGATGAACTCTGGAGTCAACGATGTGAAAAAGAAAAACAAAAAAGAAAGCCACCAGGAGATGCTAGCACAAATAATACTCACTAATGAATGAACAGTACAAAGCTCGCATCTTAGGCCGCCGGTGTCTGTCCATATCACGCTGGCCGAAAGACACACGCAGACCCGCCATCTCTATGGTTCGATTTGTTCCAACACATAGGAGTGCAAACAAAAAGTGGGTTGATCTGTAACAAAAAATACTGGTGCAAGTCCCATCAATCGGACATCTAGCGGATCAATCCATATGTCATCCTAATGCATCAGGTAATATCCATCCAAGTTTATTTTATTAAATTTTGTTTTCATCGGAGAACAAGTACTCTGGCTTCCGGTACTTTTTGATGCCGGACAATTATTCACTGCAAGAGCGATGGTCGTGTTATGAAGCTCGTGCCAATATTATCAAGCGTCAGCATCTAACCGTAGCGCATTGTTCAACAAATGTGTGTGTGCAAGCCGCCGCCTTTGTGGCTCGGTCTACAACAACAACGCCGCGGCCGGCTCACCCGTCTGTGCCGGTTTACAACACCACAGACAACTCACCCGTCCGCCCCCGTGGCCGACTCTGCCACCCACGCCGGCTTACAACGCCGTGGCCGTCTCTTGCGACCGCGCCGGCTTACAACGTCGTGGCCGTCTCTCACGACCGCGCTGGCTTACAATGTTGTGGCCGTCTCTCGCGACCGCGCCACACAATGCCATGGCCGTCTCTTGCGACCGAGCCAGTTTACAACACCCTGGCCGTCTCTCGCGACCACATGTTGGTGAACGTTGCAGAAAATTAAAATTTTTCCTATGGTTTCACCAAGATCCATCTATGAGTTCATCTAAGCAACGAGTAAAGGGAGAGAGTTTGCATCTACATACCACTTGTAGATCACAAGCGGAAGCTTGTCAAGGGGATGGTGATGATGGAGTCGTACTCGAACGTGATTCGGATCACCGATGTCCAAGTGCTGAACGGACAGCACCTCCGCGTTCAACACACGCACGGGACGGGAGACGTCTCCTCCGTCTTGATCCAGCAAGGAGGAAGGAGAGGTTGAGGAAGGCAGCTCCAACGGCAGCACGACGGCGTGGTGTAGTTGGTGCAGCAGTACTCCGACAGAGCTTCGCCAAGCACGTACGGAGGAGGAGAGGTGTTGGGGAGGGGAGGGGCTGCGCCTTGAGTTGTGGTGTATTGCAGCCCTCCCCTCACCCCTCTATATATAGGGGAAAGGGCAAGGGGGGCCGTCCCTCTAGGGAAAACCCTAGGGGGGGGGCGGCGGCCAAGGGGTGGGGGGCTTGCCCCCCAAGCAAGGGGGGTGCGCCCCCTTTAGGGTTTCCCCCCAACCCTAGGCGCATGGGCCCAAGGGGGGGGGCGCCAAGCCCACTAGGGGCTGGCTGCTATCCCTACGCAGCCCAAGTGGCCCCCCGGGAGGGGTGGTCCCTCCCGGTGGACCCCCGGAACCTTTCCGGTGGTCCCGGTACAATACCGGTATGACCCCGAAACTTTTCGGTGCCCGTTTAACAACTTCCCATATATAAAACTTTACCTCCGGACCATTCCGGGACTCCTCGTGATGTCCGGGATCTCATCCGGGACTCCGAACAACATTCGGTAATCACATACTTTTCTTCCTGATAACCCTAGCGTCACCGAACCTTAAGTGTGTAGACCCTACGGGTTCGGGAGACATGCAGACATGACCGAGACTCTCCGGTCAATAACCAACAGCGGGATCTGGATACCCATGTTGGCTCCCACATGCTCCTCGATGAAGTCATCGGATGAACCACGATGTCGAGGATTCGATCAAACCCCGTATACAATTCCCTTTGTCAATCGGTACGTTACTTGCCCGAGACTCGATCGTCGGTATCCCAATACCTTGTTCAGTCTCGTTACCGGCAAGTCACTTTACTCGTACCGTAATGCATGATCCCGTGGCCAACACCTTGGTCACCTTGAGCTCATTATGATGATGCATTACCGAGTGGGCCCAGAGATACCTCTCCGTCATACGGAGTGACAAATCCCAGTCTCGATCCGTGTCAACCCAATAGACACTTTCGGAGATACCTGTAGTGCACCTTTATAGTCACCCAGTTACGTTGTGACGTTTGATACACCCAAAGCATTCCTACGGTATCCAGGAGTTACACGATCTCATGGTCGAAGGAAGAGATACTTGACATTGGAAAAGCTCTAGCAAACGAACTAACCGACCTTTGTGCTATGCTTAGGATTGGGTCTTGTCCATCACATCATTCTCCTAATGATGTGATCCCGTTATCAACGACATCCAATGTCCATAGCCAGGAAACCATGACTATCTGTTGATCACAACGAGCTAGTCAACTAGAGGCTTACTAGGGACATATTGTGGTCTATGTATTCACACGTGTATTACGATTTCCGGATAATACAGTTATAGCATGAATAAAAGACTATTATCATGAACAAAGAAATATAATAATAACACTTTTATTATTGCCTCTAGGGCATATTTCCAACAGTCTCCCACTTGCACTAGAGTCACTAATCTAGTTACATTGTGATGAATCGAACACCCATAGAGTTCTGGTGTTGATCATGTTTTGCTCGCGAGAGAGGTTTAGTCAACGGATCTGCGACATTCAGATCCGTATGTACTTTGCAAATTTCTATGTCTCCATCTTGAACATTTTCACGGATGGAGTTGAAACGACGCTTGATGTGCCTGGTCTTCTTGTGAAACCTGGGCTCCTTGGCAAGGGCAATAGCTCCAGTGTTGTCACAGAAGAGTTTGATTGGCCCCGACGCATTGGGTATGACTCCTAGGTCGGTGATGAACTCCTTCACCCAAATAGCTTCATGCGCTGCCTCCGAGGCTGCCATGTACTCCGCTTCACATGTAGATCCCGCCACGACGCTCTGCTTGCAGCTGCACCAGCTTACTGCTCCACCATTCAACATATACACGTATCCGGTTTGTGACTTAGAGTCATCCAGATCTGTGTCGAAGCTAGCGTCGACGTAACCCTTTACGACGAGCTCTTCGTCACCTCCATAAACGAGAAACATGTCCTTTGTCCTTTTCAGGTACTTCAGGATATTCTTGACCGCTGTCCAGTGTTCCTTGCCGGGATTACTCTGGTATCTTGCTACCAAACTTACGGCAAGGTTTACATCAGGTCTGGTACACAGCATGGCATACATAATAGATCCTATGGCTGAAGCATAGGGGATGACACTCATCTCTTCTTTATCTTTTGCCGTGGTCGGTGACTGAGCTGAGCTCAATCTCACACCTTGTAACATAGGCAAGAACCCTTTCTTGGACTCATCCATTTTGAACTTTTTCAAAATCTTATCAAGGTATGTGCTTTGTGAAAGACCTATGAGGCGTCTCGATCTATCTCTATAGATCTTGATGCCTAATATATAAGCAGCTTCTCCAAGGTCCTTCATTGAAAAACATTTGTTCAAGTAGGCCTTAATGCTGTCCAGAAATTCTATATTATTTCCCATCAAGAGTATGTCATCCACATATAATATGAGAAATGCTACAGAGCTCCCACTCACTTTCTTGTAAACGCAGGCTTCTCCATAAGTCTGCATAAACCCAAACGCTTTGATCATCTCATCAAAGCGAATATTCCAACTCCGAGATGCTTGCACCAGCCCATAAATGGATCGCTGGAGCTTGCATACTTTGTTAGCGTTCTTAGGATCGACAAAACCTTCCGGCTGCATCATATACAGCTCTTCCTTAAGATGCCCGTTAAGGAATGCCGTTTTGACGTCCATCTGCCATATCTCATAATCATAGTATGCGGCAATTGCTAACATGATTCGGACGGACTTAAGCTTCGCTACGGGAGAGAATGTCTCGTCGTAGTCAATCCCTTGAACTTGTCGATAACCCTTAGCGACAAGTCGAGCTTTATAGATGGTGACATTACCATCCGCGTCCGTCTTCTTCTTAAAGATCCATTTGTTTTCTATCGCTCGCCGATCATCGGGCAAGTCAGTCAAAGTCCATACTTTGTTTTCATACATGGATTCTATCTCGGATTTCATGGCTTCTAGCCATTTGTTGGAATCTGGGCCCGCCATCGCTTCTTCATAGTTCGAAGGTTCACCGTTGTCTAACAACATGATTTCCAGGACAGGGTTGCCGTACCACTCTGGTGCGGAACGTGTCCTTGTGGACCTACGAAGTTCAGTAGCAACTTGATCCGAAGTACCTTGATCATCATCATTGGTTTCCTCTTCAGTTGGTGTGGGCATCACAGGAACATTTTCCTGAGCTGCACCACTTTCCCGTTCGAGAGGTAGTACTTCATCGAGTTCTACTTTCCTCCCACTTACTTCTTTCGAGAGAAACTCTTTTTCCAGAAAGCATCCGTTCTTGGCAACAAAGATCTTGCCCTCGGATCTTAAGTAGAAGGTATACCCTACAGTTTCCTTAGGGTATCCTATGAAGACGCATTTTTCCGACTTGGGTTCGAGCTTTTCAGGTTGAAGTTTCTTGACATAAGCATCGCATCCCCAAACTTTTAGAAACGACAGCTTAGGTTTCTTCCCAAACCATAATTCATACGGTGTCGTCTCAACGGATTTAGACGGTGCCCTATTTAAAGTGAATGTAGCTGTCTCTAGAGCGTATCCCCAAAATGATAGCGGTAAATCGGTAAGAGACATCATAGACCGCACCATATCCAATAGAGTGCGATTACGACGTTCGGACACACCGTTTCGCTGAGGTGTTCCAGGCGGCGTGAGTTGTGAAACGATTCCACATTTCCTTAAGTGTGTGCCAAATTCGTGACTTAAATATTCTCCTCCACGATCTGATCGTAGGAATTTTATCTTTCGGTCACGTTGATTCTCCACCTCATTCTGAAATTCCTTGAACTTTTCAAAGGTCTCAGATTTGTGTTTCATTAAGTAGACATACCCATATCTACTTAAGTCATCAGTGAGAGTGAGAACATAACGATATCCTCCGCGAGCCTCAACGCTCATTGGACCGCACACATCGGTATGTATGATTTCCAACAAGTTGGTTGCTCGCTCCATTGTTCCGGAGAACGGAGTCTTGGTCATTTTTCCCATGAGGCATGGTTCGCATGTGTCAAATGATTCATAATCAAGAGACTCCAAAAGTCCATCAGCATGGAGCTTCTTCATGCGCTTCACACCAATGTGACCAAGGCGGCAGTGCCACAAGTATGTGGGACTATCGTTATCAACTTTACATCTTTTGGCATCTACACTATGAACATGTGTAATATTACGCTCGAGATTCATTAAGAATAAACCATTGACCATCGGAGCATGACCATAAAACATATCTCTCATATAAATCGAACAACCATTATTCTCAGACTTAAATGAGTAGCCATCTCGTATTAAACGAGATCCAGATACAATGTTCATGCTCAAACTTGGCACTAAATAACAATTATTAAGGTTCAAAACTAATCCCGTAGGTAAATGTAGAGGCAGCGTGCCGACGGCGATCACATCGACTCTGGAACCATTCCCGACGCGCATCGTCACCTCGTCCTTCGCCAGTCTCCGTTTATTCCGCAGCTCCTGCTGTGAGTTACAAATATGAGCAACGGCACCGGTATCAAATACCCAGGAGTTACTACGAGTACTGGTAAGGTACACATCAATTACATGTATATCAAATATACCTTTGGTGTTGCCGGCCTTCTTATCCGCTAAGTATTTGGGGCAGTTCCGCTTCCAGTGACCCTTCCCCTTGCAATAAAAGCACTCAGTCTCAGGCTTGGGTCCATTCTTTGACTTCTTCCCGGCAACTGGCTTACCGGGCGCGGCAACCTCTTTGCCGTCCTTCTTGAAGTTCTTCTTACCCTTGCCCTTCTTGAACTTAGTGGTCTTATTGACCATCAACACTTGATGTTCTTTCTTGATTTCAACCTCTGCTGACTTCAGCATAGAAAATACTTCAGGAATGGTCTTTACCATCCCCTGCATATTGTAGTTCATCACAAAGCTCTTGTAGCTTGGTGGGAGCGACTGAAGGATTCTGTCAATGACTGCCTCATCAGGGAGGTTAATATTCAGCTGGGTCATACGGTTGTGCAACCCAGACATCTTGAGTATGTGCTCACTGACAGAACTATTTTCCTCCATCTTACAACTATAGAACTTGTCGGAGATGTCATATCTCTCGACCCGGGCGTGAGCTTGAAAAACTAGTTTCAGCTCTTCGAACATCTCATATGCTCCGTGATGCTCAAAACGCTTTGGAGCCCCGGTTCTAAGCTGTAAAGCATGCCGCACTGAACGAGGGAGTAATCATCAGCACGAGACTGCCAAGCATTCATAATGTCTTGGTTCTCTGGGACGGGAGCGTCACCTAGCGGTCCTTCTAGGACATATTGTTTCCTGGCAGCTATGAGGATGATCCTCAGGTTCCGGACCCAGTCCGTATAGTTGCTGCCATCATCTTTCAGCTTGGTTTTCTCTAGGAACGCGTTGAAGTTCATGTTGACATGAGCGTTGGCCATTTGATCTACAAGACATATTTGCAAAGGTTTTAGACTAAGTTCATGATAATTAAGTTCTAATCAAATTATGAACTCCCACTTAGATTAGACATCCCTCTAGTCATCTAAGTGTTACACGATCCGAGTCGACTAGCCCGTGTCCGATCATCACGTGAGACGGACTAGTCATCGTCGGTGAACATCTTCATGTTGATCGTATCTTCCATACGACTCGTGTTCGACCTTTCGGTCTCCGTGTTCCGAGGCCATGTCTGCACATGCTAGGCTCGTCAAGTTAACCCTAAGTGTTTTCGCTGTGTAAAACTGTCTTACACCCGTTGTATGTGAACGTAAGAATCCATCACACCCGATCATCACGTGGTGCTTAGAAGCGACGAACTGTAGCAACGGTGCACAGTTAGGGGAGAACACTTCTTGAAATTTTGTAAGGGATCATCTTATTTACTACCGTCGTCCTAAGTAAACAAGATGCATAAAACATAATAAACATCACATGCAATTATATAAAGTAGTGACATGATATGGCCAATATCATATAGCTCCTTTGATCTCCATCTTCGGGGCTCCATGATCATCTTGTCACCGGCATGACACCATGATCTCCATCATCATGATCTCCATCATCGTGTCTTCATGAAGTTGTCACGCCAACGACTACTTCTACTTCTATGACTAACGCGTTTAGCAATAAAGTAAAGTAAGTTACATGGCGTTCTTCAATGACACGCAGGTCATACAAAAATAAAGACAACTCCTATGGCTCCTGCCGGTTGTCATACTCATCGACATGCAAGTCGTGAATCCTATTACAAGAACATGATCTCATACATCACAATTCATCATTCATCACAACTTCTGGCCATATCACATCACATGATCAATCGCTGCAAAAACAAGTTAGACGTCCTCTAATTGTTGTTGCATCTTTTACGTGGCTGCAATTGGGTTCTAGCAAGAACGTTTTCTTACCTACGAATAACCACAACGTGATTTTGTCAACTTCTATTTACCCTTCATAAGGGCCCTTTTCATCGAATCCGCTCCAACTAAAGTGGGAGAGACAGACACCCGCCAGCCACCTTATGCAACTAGTGCATGTTAATCGGTGGAACCGGTCTCACGTAAGCGTACGTGTAAGGTTGGTCCGGGCCGCTTCATCCCACAATACCGCTGAAGCAAGAAAAGACTAGTAGAGGCAAGCAAGTTGACAAGATCCACGCCCACAACAAAATTGTGTTCTACTCGTGCAAAGAGAACTACGCATAGACCTAGCTCATGATGCCACTGTTGGGGAACGTTGCAGAAAATTAAAATTTTTCCTACGGTTTCACCAAGATCCATCTATGAGTTCATCTAAGCAACGAGTCAAGGGAGAGAGTTTGCATCTACATACCACTTGTAGATCACGAGCGGAAGCTTGCCAAGGGGATGGTGATGATGGAGTCGTACTCGAACGTGATTCGGATCACCGATGTCCAAGTGCTGAACGGACAGCACCTCCGCGTTCAACACACGTACGGGACGGGAGACGTCTCCTCCGTCTTGATCCAGCAAGGAGGAAGGAGAGGTTGAGGAAGGCAGCTCCAACGGCAGCACGACGGCGTGGTGTAGTTGGTGCAGCAGTACTCCGACAGAGCTTCGCCAAGCACGTACGGAGGAGGAGAGGTGTTGGGGAGGGGAGGGGCTGCGCCTTGAGTTGTGGTGTATTGCAGCCCTCCCCTCACCCCTCTATATATAGGGGAAAGGGCAAGGGGGGCCGGCCCTCTAGGGAAAACCCTAGGGGGGGCGGCGGCCAAGGGGTGGGGGGCTTGCCCCCCAAGCAAGGGGGGTGCGCCCCCTTTAGGGTTTCCCCCCAACCCTAGGCGCATGGGCCCAAGGGGGGGGGCGCCAAGCCCACTAGGGGCTGGCTGCTATCCCTACGCAGCCCAAGTGGCCCCCCGGGAGGGGTGGTCCCTCCCGGTGGACCCCCGGAACCTTTCCGGTGGTCCCGGTACAATACCGGTATGACCCCGAAACTTTCCGGTGCCCGTTTAACAACTTCCCATATATAAAACTTTACCTCCGGACCATTCCGGAACTCCTCGTGACGTCCGGGATCTCATCCGGGACTCCGAACAACATTCGGTAATCACATACTTGTCTTCCTGATAACCCTAGCGTCACCGAACCTTAAGTGTGTAGACCCTACGGGTTCGGGAGACATGCAGACATGACCGAGACTCTCCGGTCAATAACCAACAGCGGGATCTGGATACCCATGTTGGCTCCCACATGCTCCTCGATGAAGTCATCGGATGAACCACGATGTCGAGGATTCGATCAAACCCCGTATACAATTCCCTTTGTCAATCGGTACGTTACTTGCCCGAGACTCGATCGTCGGTATCCCAATACCTTGTTCAGTCTCGTTACCGGCAAGTCACTTTACTCGTACCGTAATGCATGATCCCGTGGCCAACACCTTGGTCACCTTGAGCTCATTATGATGATGCATTACCGAGTGGGCCCAGAGATACCTCTCCGTCATACGGAGTGACAAATCCCAGTCTCGATCCGTGTCAACCCAATAGACACTTTCGGAGATACCTGTAGTGCACCTTTATAGTCACCCAGTTACGTTGTGACGTTTGATGCACCCAAAGCATTCCTACGGTATCCAGGAGTTACACGATCTCATGGTCGAAGGAAGAGATACTTGACATTGGAAAAGCTCTAGCAAACGAACTAACCGACCTTTGTGCTATGCTTAGGATTGGGTCTTGTCCATCACATCATTCTCCTAATGATGTGATCCCGTTATCAACGACATCCAATGTCCATAGCCAGGAAACCATGACTATCTGTTGATCACAACGAGCTAGTCAACTAGAGGCTTACTAGGGACATATTGTGGTCTATGTATTCACACGTGTATTACAATTTCCGGATAATACAATTATAGCATGAATAAAAGACTATTATCATGAACAAAGAAATATAATAATAACACTTTTATTATTGCCTCTAGGGCATATTTCCAACACCACGCTGGCTTACAACGAGGAGGATAACTTGCCCGTCCACACCGGCTTACAACGCCACGGCCGACTCATCTGTCTGTACCACCTCTGATGCTACGGTCATCTTTACCGTCTGTCTCTCGCGGCCTGGCCTATATCAACATATCGGATCACACCTGTCCTCATGAGCTGTTTATTGATTATGAGCAAGTCAATGCTTGGGTAACCCGATATTTTTTCCAACAACTTGGAGGCAAATTATCATGTATTATCAGCCGCCGTCTGCACCGGACGGCTCAATGGGCAGACGCACAAGTCGCCGCCACTACAGTTAGTTTAACTTCAAACATCCAGTTGGAAGGAAGCATTGGCCGAGTTGCTGACATGGCTCATACGGGATCATTTATAACCCGCCACAGTCACCTCAACATTCTGTGGATTCACATCACGCTATCAACACCAATGATATACACCTTCTGCTATGGTCAAATATGGAGAATCTCAAAGACAACTCCTCGAGCCGCCTTGAGACTCGGGGGCTACATGGACATGGTTCAATAAATGTTGCCAGTTTAAAGGCCGCCGGAAAATTTTCGGCTCAAAATGAAGATTTCCGATTCAAAAGAAATCTGTCTCTCACAAAGCTTTGAAAGCTCTCAATATCCGGTTTAAAAATCCGGCTCAAGAAGAATTTACATCTCGCAATGCTCGAGTTCTCAGGAAAAATTAAAGGGACCAAAGAGAGTCTGTTGTAAAGCACAACTCAAACATAGGTACCCCGCTTCAATGACCATTGGGGGCTCATCGTATTCGAATCTAGCTTAACCCCTTTTGGTCCAACCCTGATCGTATTTGAATCAGAGTCGTTAAATATTCTCAAGGTCACTTGGGGGCTTCCTGTTCAAACATATGTCGTATTCGAACCAAAGAGAACATAGCTGTCGGTACCCTCTTGATTGGCGCAATGCCAAACCCACCAGGGGGCTTCTTGATCGTATTTGAATCATAGCTTAACCCCTTTTGGGTCCGACCCAGATTGTTTTCGAATCAGAGTCGTTAAATATTCTCAAGGTCACTTGGGGGCTTCCTGTTCAAACATAGGTCGTATTCGAACCAAAGAGAACATAGCTGTCGGTACCCTCTTGATCGGCGCAATGCCAAAGCCACTGGGGGCTACATGGTCGTATTCGAACCCAAGCTTAACCCCTTTGGGACGGTTTATTGATCGTATTCGAATCAGAAGCCTTGATTTGTCTTTTTATTATTTTTTGCTTAAGTCTTTTTGAAAGTACTCTTTTGGGTTTGTCTTGAGACCTTTTTGTTCATATCTGAGGCATATATATATGAGGTTTCTATTTAACCCGGCTTGACTTTCAACAATAAGTCACCAGCATATGACAAACATCAAACAGTTGGAAGTCCCGGCTTCTAAGGATTGGGTTATCACCCTTACTACATAGGTCATGTAAACCGGTAGTACAAGTTCAACATCACAGGGTATATATTGTTTAAACTCTGTGCAGGATTTGCAGAGCTATGACTTATATAAATGATTAAGTTCAAGATCATCATCAAAATTGATGCTTCAAAATGATTATCCATTCTGGATTTTCTCAAAGGCTATAAGCCGCCGGGTTATAAAAATTCTGGCTTATAATGAATGCGCATTAAGTCGCCATCGGCCAAGAGCCGCCGAGTATTTAAACTTCAGATTTACTTGACAACCGATAAGGTATTCAAATTTCTAATAGCCAAACTTGGCTGGATTTTCATGATGATATTGAATGGTTGAGGTTTTCATACCGGATTATATCTTTCAAATCTGGAACAGCCAACATGGTTGGATTTTTAGTATGGTTATCAAATAGCCAATATTATGATGAAGGTCTTCAAAGTTACTTCAGTGCAATGGTTATTATCTTATTAATGGGCATGATTTATTTTTACAATGAAGAGAATAGTCACCGAGTCGCTGCAGGCTTACGACCCGGCACTTGGGGGCTACATTATTCAAGTTGAGATTACATCAAATATGCAAGTCCCATGTCACTGCCAGCAGGCACCATGGCACTTGGGGGCTAATGCAAAGTCATTTTTGGCCCAGCTTAGTATTATCTTACTGATCCGTCCCTTGGGGGCTACACGTTGCTGCACAAGTCTACATGATCACATTTACAAAGTCCCTGCTCATTATTGCATAATGACTTGGCCCTCGGGGGCTACACTGGTTGATGTTTTTATGAGCATAAGGCAATTACAAGTCCCAGGTTGCTGCAAGCATGTCAACCCGACACTTGGGGGCTATAGGTGATATACATATGAGGGAAGGATAAACATCAAATTCTCAATTTTGAGTAAAACAGGTATTATATTATTATTGGAGAAATCTGCAAAGTTTATGACCCGGTGTCTGCAACAATCATGACCCGGTATCAGCATCATTTATTTATGACCCAGTATCATTTAGTTATGACCCGGTAGTTTTGGCAATCATAAATCGGCAAGATCTACATCTTTAAACCGGCTGAATATCAGTTGAATATTTCAAGACCAATATTTTTGTCAAGTCAGAGCATTGAAGGCGGACTCAAATGGATTATTTCTCTACAAGATCCAATGTCAGCAAATTGATTATAAAGATGGCCTATTAACCCGGATTTTTCAGAAGAAGTGCCTGGATTTTTTGCATTGGCAAAGCATTGAAGCTCAATATCTAGTTTAAAATCCGGTTCGGGAAAATATTTAACCCGGAGCATAACCTATCAAGTTTGTTCTTGTGTTTATTTTACAGGATCAGTTTAACATGGATAAATCCAAATTAAATTGGGGGCTAATGTCGGGGATATACCCCGCGGTCTGACCCGGCCGGAATTATGACCCGGCCAGACTTGGCGATTCACCAGAGACCCGGCTGGAGCTTGGCGATTCATTGGCGATCCGCCCGGACATGGAGGTTTACATATAACCCACCTGGACATTGTGACTCACTAGAGACCCGGCGGGCGGGTCAAACGGACGACAAGACCCAAGGCCCAGCAGGCCGGATTATACTCTGGTGGGCCGGTTTACGAGGACAGGCATAAGAAGTTTTCCCTTAAGGGGGCAGACTAGGATTCCACTTGTAATAGACTAGTCCTAATCCTAATAGGACTCCACATGTAACCCTCCCCTTCAACATATATAAGGAGGGGCAGGGCTCGCCAAGAGGGACAAGTAATAAGAAACAATCTCTAGTGCTAGACAAAAAGAGCCGGCTAACCGACGAGTCCCCCATGATTATAATGAGACCTAGCCACAAACAGCATGTAGGGGTATTACCGGATGATGTTTCCCAGGGCCTGAAGCTGTCTAAATCATTGCTTTATGTTGCGACTCTCGATTCCGTCCAACCCCTCTCAAGCTACCACATAGATGTGTTGGCCTCGCGACTAAGTCCTCACACTAAGGACATCTGCCGTGACAATTCCACGACAATTGGCATTTCCCTGTTTGAGCAGAATTTGAGTAGAACTATGGCAATGTATTAGAGACGCCGTAAATCAGCTATATTTGGAATGTGTTAATTCATGCGATTGTGACCATGTCATTATAGCAAATTTGTACCCTGAATAATCAAACGGTTAGGAATATATGGATATTATCCTTATTTTGCAGTAATCTATATATTACTACTAAATATGAGTGTGTATCAATGGCCATGTTAGTTTCCTCATTTTCATGATGTAGAAACATGCAGCACACTGTTGGTTTCATCTAAACATACATTTGGGAAGTAAATGTGCATATGGAGAACTCTATATTTGGAAGTAGTGAAATCCTACAATGCTTACCATGTGTACATACCTATATTCGCCCTTCAGCAATCAATGGCTAGAATAATATCCTCACAAATGTTTTGCCCATAGAACACGAGTATATAACAATGCATGGTTTGTTAGTTACCTTGAAGAATTTGTTTGTGAGGACAGAACATGATTACATAACATGCATGACATGGTAGTTTCCTGTGAAGAATCGATTGCGAGATAACATGAGTATAACCATGCATGGCACTTCTATATTTTCGAACCTAGTATACATTTCCCTGTATTTTCCTCCCAGTTCCAACAGGGACATATCAATGCTGTTTCTTGCATTATCCTACTCATACTCTGAACAATGCTGATCTTACATTAACAATGCATGTCCTTTTTGATATGATGCAGTGTCCCTACAGTTACTACCCTTTGTAATCACGCCACCTTTGCCAAAAACAGGGAAGCACAACTGGTTCCTCGCTCGATCAGACGACGGCAAAAGACTAATGATCATTCGGACACATGAGCCGGAAAATTTATGTTGCAAAAACCCCACTGTATACAAGCACCGTGTAATACGTGAGTATCCGGACAATGGCTGTTACGTCTATGAGCAGGATACCAGCTTGTTGGGGCCTTTAGGATTTTTTAGTTGGAGGCGGGTAAACAGCCTTGGTTCACACTCTCTGTTTCTCGGACTCAATTATCCGATTAACCAAGAGATCACCGTTGGCAAGAACCTTGATGGCAGAGAGGCTCTATTTGTTATGGAAAACTGTGTCCACAAGGCGAGCCCTAGGAGTTCGGGAGCAAACTCCCTAATTGTCAACGATACAGCCTGCAGCCAAAAGAAGGTGAGAATGACAAAGACATTTGGATTAACTTTGATCCTTGGAGGTCTCAATTACGACAGGCAGTGATGTGGTTCAAGCCTTCAGGTTGATAGGTAATTGGGTTGTTGCATCAAAAGGGTGGAGTACTGGTGTCTCCGGATCACTGGTCGCTGAAGCGGGGCTGCAAATTATGATGGTGTTGGATCATCTCTTCGAATGAGTTTATTGTCTTTGTTGCTGGTTCTTGATGGGTGGTTCTTTCTTTTGTTATGCATATTCCTTGTCATTTGGTAATCCTCGTCTATGTCACGCTTACGATGTAATAGTTGCTTCTATTTAGAATGTCATTCTCGTTTGAATCACGAGAGTCTGAGCGCTGCAGATGGGTGTGTTTTGGTGGTGTAGCAAGACTTCTTATAAACTACCATGTCTTGTTGTTTATGTCAGTAGTAGTCACTAGTCAGTGTTTGAATGTTGTATATATCGTTGTTTCGAACTGTTTATTGTCTCGAACTACTGGTGGGCTAAATGAGGTCATCACCATTCTCAAGTGTTCAGAGTATATCTCCTTTTTTCAAGTTATATAAATTGAGCTCAGTGTCTTTTCGATGATGTACACTTGTTTGGGCCAATGAGGTGTCGTTGAATATGGGCCGAGTAGTAACGCAATGCCAAACATATCAATTATGACTCTCAGGTCGGGCTCTCAAAAGATCCTGAAAAAAAGGTCAGGCTCTCCAAAAAAGAAAGAATAAGGACTCTTAGGCCGACATGTGGGCGCCACCGGTGTTCTCATGCGCTTGTGTGCCGAGAGCATATTGGCGCGTGCTCGAAATTCATGCTACCTTTTCATCCCCAGTGTCCCGCCCCTCACCCACCTCTGGAATCTCGATTCCTACTCCAGTTCCCCCAAATCCCCCTCCTGTACTCCCTGTACTCAAGCGCACTATCATGTCGCCGGTCAACATGGATCTCCGAGCCGGAGATCCTGAGGTCCGTCCTGTTGGAAATATGCCCTAGAGGCAATAATAAAATGGTTATTATTATATTTCCTTGTTCATGATAATTGTCTATTTTTCATGCTATAATTGTATTAACTGGAAACCATAATACATGTGTGAATACATAGACCATAACATGTCCCATGTGAGCCTCTAGTTGACTAGCTCGTTGATCAATAGATGGTTATGGTTTCCTGTCCATGGACATTGGATGTCATTGATAACGGGATCACATCATTAGGAGAATGATGTGATGGACAAGACCCAATCCTAAGCATAGCACAAGATCTAGTAGTTCGTTTTCTAAGAGCTTTTCTAATGTCGAGTATCATTTCCTTAGACCATGAGATTGTGCAACTCCCGGATACCGTAGGAATGCTTTGGGTGTACCAAACGTCACAACGTAACTGGGTGTCTATAAAGGTGCACTACAGGTATCTCCGAAAGTGTCTGTTGGGTTGGCACGAATCGAGACTGGGATTTGTCACTCCGATGACGGAGAGGTATCTCTAGGCCCACTCGGTAATGCATCATCATAATGAGGTCAATGTGACTAAGTAGTTAGTCACGGGATCATGCATTACGGAACGAGTAAAGTGACTTGCCGGTAACGAGATTGAACAAGGTATTGGGATACAGGCGATCGAATCTCGGGCAAGTAACGTACCGATTGACAAAGGGAATTGTATACGGGATTTCTTGAATCCTTGACATCGTGGTTCATCTGATGAGATCATCGTGGAACATGTGGGAGCCAACATGGGTATCCAGATCCCGCTGTTGGTTATTGGCCAGAGAGCTGTCTCGGTCATGCCTGCATGATTCCCGAACCCGTAGGGTCTACACACTTAAGGTTCGGTGACGCTAGAGTTGTTATGGGAATTAGTGTGCAGTTACCGAATGTTGTTCGGAGTCCCGGATGAGATCCCGGACGTCACGAGGAGTTCCGGAATGGTCCGGAGGTAAAGATTTATATATGGGAAGTCCTATTTTGGCCACCGGAAAATGTTCGGGATTTTTCGGTATTGTACCGGGAAGGTTCTAGAAGGTTCCGAAGTGGGGCCCACCTGCATGGGGGGACCCACATGAACGTGGGTAGTGGGGGCAAGGCCCCACACCCCTGGTCAAGGCGCACCAAGATCCCCCCTTAGAAGGAATAAGATCATATCCCGAAGGGATAAGTTCAAGATCCCTAAAAGGGGGGGATAACAATCGGTGGGGAAGGAAATGATGGGATTTCTTTCCTCCCACCTTTGCCAACGCCCCAATGGACTTGGAGGGCAAGAAACCAGCCCCCTCCACCCCTATATAGAGTGGGGAGGCGCATGGGAGCTTGACCCTTGCCCCTGGCGCAGCCCTCCCCCTCTCCACCTCCACCTCCTCCTCGGTAGTGCTAGGCGAAGCCCTGCCGAAGAACTGCAAGCTCCACCACCACGCCGTCGTGCTGCCGGAGCTCTCCCTCAACTTCTCCTCTCCCCTTGATGGATCAAGAAGGAGGAGATGTCCCTGTGCTATACGTGTGTTGAACGTGGAGGCGCCTTCCGTTCGGCGTTAGATTGGATCTTCCAGGATTTGAATCGCGACGAGTACGACTCCCTCATCCGCGTTCTTGTAACGCTTCCGCATCGCGATCTTCAAGGGTATGAATATGCACCCATCCTCTCCCTCTCTTGTTGCTAGAATCTCCATAGATTGATCTTGGTGATGCGTAGAAAATTTCGAATTTCTGCTACGTTCCCCAACAGTGGCATCATGAGCTAGGTCTATTGCGTAGATTCTATGCACGAGTAGAACACAAGTTATTGTGGGCGTTGATTTTGTTCAATATACTTACTGTTACTTGTCCTATCTTGTTTCGACGGTATTGTGGGATGAAGCGGCCCGGACCGACCTTACACGTACACTTATGTGAGACAGGTTCCACCGACTGACATGCACTTGTTGCATAAGGTGGCTAGTGGGTGGCAGTCTCTCCCACTTTAGTCGGATCGGATTCGATGAAAATGGTCCTTATTAAGGGTAAATAGCAATTGGCATATCACGTTGTGGCTTTTGCGTAGGTAAGAAACATTCTTGCTAGAAACCCATAGCAGCCACGTAAAACATGCAAACAACAATTAGAGGACGTCTAACTTGTTTTCACAGCATATGCCGTGTGATGTGATATGGCCAAAAAGGATGTGATGAATGAAATATATGTGATGTATGAGATTGATCATGTTCTTGTAATAGGAATCACGATTTGCATGTCGATGAGTATGACAACCGGCAGGAGCCATAGGAGTTGTCTTAATTTATTGTATGACATGTGTGTCATTGAATAATGCCATGCAACTACTTTACTTTATTGCTAAACCATTAGCCATAGTAGTAGAAGTAATAGTTGGCAAGACAACTTCATGGGGACACGCTGATGGAGATCATGATGATGGAGATCATGGTGTCATGCCGGTGACAATGATGATCATGGCGCCCCGAAGATGGAGATCAAAAGGAGCAAAATGATATTGGCCATATCATGTCACTATTTGATTGCATGAGATGTTTATCATGTGTTCACATCTTATTTGCTTAGAACGACGGTAGCATAAATAAGTTGATCCCTCACTAAAATTTCAAGAAAGTGTACCCCCTAACTGTGCACCGTTGTGAAGGTTCGTTGTTTCGAAGCACCACGTGATGATCGGGTGTGATAGATTCTAACGTTCGCATACTACGGGTGTAAGCCAGATTTACACACACGAAACACTTAGGTTGACTTGACGAGCCTAGCATGTACAGACATGGCCTCGGAACACAAGAGGCCGAAAGGTCGAACATGAGTCGTATAGTAGATATGATCAACATGAAGATGTTCACCGATGATGACTAGCCCGTCTCACGTGATGATCGGACACGGCCTAGTTGACTCGGATCATGTATCACTTAGATGACTAGAGGGATGTCTATCTGAGTGGCAGTTCATTATATGAACTTAATTATCCTGAACATAGTCAAAAGGTCTTTACAAATTATGTCATTGCATACACTTTAGTTCTACTGTTTAGATATGTTCCTAGAGAAAATATAGTTGAAAGTTGATAGTAGCAATTATGCGGACTGGGTTCGTAAAACTAAGGATTGTCCTCATTGCTGCGTAGAAGGCTTATGTCCTTAATGCACCGCTCGGTGTGCTGAACCTCGAACGTCGTCTGTGGATGTTGCGAACATCTGACATACACGTTTTGATGACTACATAATAGTTCAGTAATGTTAAACGGTTTAGAATTGTGGCGCCGAAGACGTTTTTGAAACGTCGCGGAACATATGAGATGTTCCAAGGGCTGAAATTGGGATTTCAGGCTAGTGCCCACATCAAGAGGTATGAGATCTCTGATGAGTTTCTTAGCCTACAAACTAAGGGAGAAAAGCTCAATCGTTGAGCATGTGCTTAGATTGTCTGAGTACTACAATCACTTGAATCGAGTGGGAGTTAGTCTTCCAGATGAGATAGTGATGTTTCTCCAAAGTCACTGTGTCACATCCCTAGCTCTGGCCTGTCCTGTGCTTGCTTCCATCTGTGCATCATGTTTAAATTTTTAAAAACTTGAACTGAGGAAGTCAAAAGCCTCAAAACCCTAAATAAAAGAAGGGCAAAAACCCTAAAATCTCATTCATTGTTCCAAAATGCTCCTCTTAGATGTTTAACATTTTTGGCAAGGGTTTTGATCCAAACCAAAAATAATGAACATTTTAAAAGGATTTATTTTTGGGACTTTGAATTTAAATCATTAGCTATTTGAATTTGAATTATATTCATATAACTAGAATATAATTTCAAATACCCATGAAATATTTTATAAGCTTTTGGAAAAGTCCATCTAGCAAAATAAAAATATTCAGAGGAGTTTTTGGCATTGTTTGAATTTGTTTAAATTCAAACAATGGCAAAAGATATTAAATAAAAGAAACAGAACAGAAATAAAAAAAAGAGCAGAAGCCTACCTGGCGCTCACCTCTCAGCCCACCCGGCCCAAACCTACCTGGCGGCCTAGCTGGCAGGCCCAGCCCACCTCCTCCTGCCTGTCGCCTTTCTCCTCGCGCAAGTAGGCAGAGGAGGGACTCAGCGCACGCGCCCGAGCTCGCCACGCCACCACCCTGCTCGTCTGCATCGCCTGGACACCGCGACGCCTCGCGTCATCCTCTCGGCGCTGCCCCGACCCCCTGGAACCCCCTCGACCTCTCCCATCACCTCTCCCCTTCTCCGTCCCTCTCGCACACAACCGGCCGAGCGCCACCGTCGCTGACCCTCGCTGCCCTCGCGGCCACCGCCACCCCCTCTCCTCCCCGACGCGCTCCCGAGCTCCGTAATGCCTCCCTCGACCTCTCCGTCGGCTCACGCGACCGGAGAAGCCCCGAAGCGCCGTCCCGACGTTTTTTCCCCTCCTCGGCCACCGAGGACCGCCGCTGTCGATTCGCCGCCTCCGACGCCTCCCCGAGACCCCCGAGCTGCTCATCGACCTCGCGGTGAGCCTCCGTGCAGAACCCCTCTCTTTCCCCTCGCGTTTGCGAGCTCTAGGCCATAGCTCCGTCGCGGCCGAACTCCGGCCGCCGCTGACCTTGTCGCCACCATCACCTGCAGCCACTGGAGCTCCCACCCGAGTGCACCATCGTGCTTAGAACGTCTCCACGAGCCCGTTGCCTGCCGCAGCTCGCCCTCTCGTGCCCCCTAGTGGTCGCCCGTGTCTCACCCGAGCTCCGGCGGCCGCAACCGAGCTCGCCGCCATCGACTCCGGCCACCCCAGGCCCGGAGACCACGACCATCCGACGCGCCATCGCGCCAGCTCTCCGTAGAGCCAAAGGGCGCACCGAACGGTGCCGTATAGACGAAACCCGAGCCACCCCGGTGCGTCTCCGCCGCGTTTTGGGTCGTCGCCGGCGAAACTCCGGCGACTGCCGACGTGGCACACTTAATTAGTATTAATGACCCAACTATTTAAACCCACAGCCACTGATAGTGGGCCCCACCCCTGGTCAAACCCCAGTCAGCGCTGGGTTTGACCGGGATTAGCTCCTGTGTCACTGACGTGTGGACCCCACACGTCAGGTTTGACCACCAGCAGCGTCTGTTGACCTGCTGACGTCACAGTGACGCAGTGCTGACACAGTAAATCCTTTTCTGGATTTATTTATTATTCAGGAATTTCAGAAAATGCCCTAAACTTCAATAATTCATAGAAATTCAACCGTAGCTCCAAATTAAATAAATTATATATGAAAAATTATCAGAAAAATTCAAGGAATCCATCTGTACCATTTTCATGCATGTTAGAACAACTTATAGCTGCTGTTTAGCACAAATCAATTAAATGGCATTTGAATAATCACATATGGAGTTTAAATTTGAATCTTGTATTCAAACCAACTTCATTTAATCTGTTGCTAGTTGCATTAGCTCAAAACACATTCATTTTGCCATGTCATGATCATGCATCATATTGTGCATTGCATTGATTGTGTTCCCTTCTATGTTGCCGGTAATTGTCCCCTCTCGATAGACGTGATACCGATGATGTGATCGTTGACACTGATGAAGACTCAATGTTATCTTCAGAAGTGCCAGGTAAGAAAAACCCCCTTGTTCATTTCGATACAATCCTACTCTCTCGCTCCTGCTCTCTTTTAATGCATTAGGATAACACCGATCCATCTGTTACTTGCTGCGGTAGCTGAACCCCTTTATCCTTTGCATGACCTGTCATTGCCACAGTAAATAGATGAAACCCACTAGCATGAGTAGGAGTTGTTTGAGCCCTGTTGTGCCTACTCATTCATGTTTGTTTGTCATGCCTGCTACTGCTTAGAGTTGAGTCAGGTCTGATTCATCGGGGATGAATCAGAGGTGTGTGAACATGTCCTACTGTGTGTGAGCTAAGTGTGTGAACACGATTTGGTAAATGTAGCGGTGAGAGGCCATGTAGGAGTACATGGTGGGTTGTCTCATTGCAGCCGTCCTCAGGAACTGAGTTCTGTGTTTGTGATCCATGATTCAGCTACTACCATACATTGGGCCCTGAAATATGACCCCGCTCGACTTCTTATTCACCCTCGTCCTCTGTCCAGGAGTTGCAAGTAGTTTCTGGTGTTTGTAGTATGCTGGAGGCCGTGGACAGCGCTGACCGTAGGGTGGGCTGTGATGCGGTAGGCACGTGGCCGGGTATACCGGGCGCCCGTTTGGTGTCACGGAACCCTGTTCACATCGTTTGGGGCTGTGAGCGAAACTCCGGCCGGATCTCCTCATGGATGGAACCCGAATAGGCGATAAACCTGGACTAGAGACTTGAGTGTTTAGGTAGGTCGTGGTCTACACCCACGTCGGCTTTCGCTTGAAGTCTGCCGAGCACATGTCGTGTGCAGACGCTAAGTGGTGGAAACATGTATGAAGAAGTACACCCCTGCAGGGTTAACATCATCTATTCGAATAGCCGTGTCCGCGGAAAAGGACTTCTGGGTTGCTTATATCAGTTCATAGACAAGTGAAAGTGGATACTTTAAAATGCGCAAGATAAGCGTGAGTGCTATGGATGGCGTTCTCGTAGGGAGACGGGAGCGGATCCATAGTGGTGTATTGATATGGTGAATATGTGGACTCGTGTGCGCCACCTCAAAAGAGTTACATTGCAGTCGTAGTTCAGGATAGCCACCGAGTCAAAGCTAGCTTGCTGCAGTTAAACCCCACCATCCCCTTTGTTGATAATGATGCATATGTAGTTAGTTCTGATGTAAGTATTGCTAGGTACATTTGTACTCACGTTTGCCTATTTTATGCTTTTGCAGAGAGACTTCGGTCTCACTAGTAGTTCCACGTGGACTTCGACGTTTAGCTTGTTACCTCAGCTATGATCTTGTGCCCTCGGCAGGATCTGGTAGATAGTCAGGCTTCTCAGCCTTTTTCATTTATAGATGTCTGTACTCAGACATGTTAAGCTTCCGCATGTGCTTTGACTTGTATGCTCTGATTGTTGGGTCATGAGACCCATGTTTGTAATATCTCGCTCCTCGGAGCCTATTGAATAAATTACTTGAGTCATAGAGTCATGTTGTGATGCCATGTTGTATTTGCACATATCGAGTATATTGTGTGTATGTTATTGAAATGCTTGGTATGTGTGGGATCTGACCATCTAGTTGTTTATCTTTGGTAGCCTCTCTTACGGGGAAATGTCTCCTAGTGTTTCACTGAGCCTTGGTAGCTTGCTACTGCTCCGGAACACTTAGGCTGGCCGGCATGTGTCCTTCTTCGTTCCTGTGTCTGTCCCTTCGGGGAAATGTCACGCGATGAATACCGGAGTCCTGTTAGCCCGCTACAGCCCGGTCCACCGGAGTCCTGTTAGCCCAGTGCTACAGCCTGGATTCACTCGCTGATGACCGACACGTTCGATGCTGGGTCATGGATGCCTGTCCCTGTAAGTCTGTGCCACTTTGGGTTTATGACTAGCCATGTCAGCCCGGGCTCCTTATCATATGGATGCTAGCGACACTATCATATACGTGTGCCAAAAGACGCAAACGGTCCTGGGCAAAGGTAAGGCGACACCCGTGGGAATACCGTGCGTGAGGCCGCAAAGTGATATGAGGTGTTACATGCTAGATCGATGTGGCATTGAGTCGGGGTCCTGACACACTGGCACCAAGCTACTAGAGCTTCGTGATGAACTATAACATATCAGGGATAGATATGATGATCCTTGAGCTATTCGCGATGTTTGATACCACGGAAGTGGAAATCAAGAAGGAGCATCAATTGTTGATGGTTAGTGAAACCACTAGTTTCAAGAAGGGAAAGGGCAAGAAGGGATAGTTCATGAAATGGCAAAGCAGTTGCTGCTCTAGTGAAGAAACCCAAGGTTGAACCCAGACCCGAGACTAAGTGCTTCTGTAATAAGGGGAACGGTCACTGAAGCAGAACTACCCTAGATACTTGGTAGATGAGAAGGCTAGCAAGGTCGACAGAAGTATATTGGATATACATTATATTGATGTGTACTTTACTAGTACTCCTAGTAGCACCATGGTAATAGATACTGGTTCGGTTGCTAAGTGTTAGTAACTCGAAATAAAAGGCCACCGAACAAACGGAGACTAGCTAAAGGCGAGGTGACGATATGTGTTGGAAGTATTTCCAAGGTTGATGTGATCAAACATCGCACGCTCCCTCTACCATCGGGATCGGTGTTAAACCTAAATAATTGTTATTTGGTGTTTGCGTTGAGCATAGACATGATTGGATTATGTTTATTGCAATACGGTTATTCGTTTAAGGAGAATAATGGTTACTCTATTTATTTGAATAATATCTTCAATGGTCTTGCACCTAAAATGAATGGTTTACTGAATCTCGATCGAAGTGATACACATGTTCATGCCAAAAGATATAAGATACTAATGATAGTACCACCTGCTTGTGGCACTGCCATTTGAGTCATATTGGTATAAAACGCATGAAGAAGCTCCATGTTGATCGACTTTTGGACTCACTCGTTTTTGAAAAGTTTGAGACATGCGAACCATGTCTATTGGTATTTGCGCATGAAGAAACTCCATGCAGATGGATCGTTTGGACTCACTTGATTCTAAATCACTTGAGACACGCAAATCATACCACATGGGCAAGATGACTAAAAAGCCTCGTTTTCAGTAAAATGGAACAAGAGAGCAACTTGTTGGAAGTAATACATTTTGATGTGTGCTGTCCAATGAGTGTCAAGGCACACAGTGGATATCGTTATGTTCTTACTTCACAGATGATTTGAGTAGATGCTGAGTATATTTACTTGATGAAACACAAGTCTGAATTATTGAAAGGTTCAAGTAATATCAGAGTGAAGTTGAAGATCGTCGTGACAAGAGGATAAAATGTCTATGATATGATCATAGAGATGAATATCTGAGTTACGTGTTTGGTACACAATTAAGACATTGTGGAAATTGTTCCAGAACTAATACCGCCTGGAACACCATAGTGTGATGGTGTGTCCGAACATCATAGATGCACCCTATTGGATATGGGGCATACCATGATGTCTCTTATCGAATTACCACTATCGTTTATGGATTAGGTATCAGAGACACCCGCATTCACTTTAATAGGGCACCACATAATTCTGTTGAGATGACACCGTGTGAACTATGGTTTAGAGAAACCTAAGCTGTCATTTCTTGAAATTTTGGGGCTGCGATGCTTATGTGAAAAGTTTTTTAAGCTCGAACCCAAAGCGGATAAATGCATCTTCATAGGACACCCAAAACAGTTGCGTATACCTCCTAATTCAGATCCGGAAGCAAAAATGATTGCTTCTAGAAATGGGTCCTTTCTCGAGGAATAGTTTCTCTCGAAAGAATTGAGTGGGAGGATGGTGGAGACTTTATGAGGTTATTGAACTGTTACTTCAACTAGTGCGTAGCAGGGCACAGGAAGTTGTTCCTGTGGCGCCTACACCAATTGAAGTGGAAGCTGATGATAGTGATCATGAAACTTCGGATCAAGTCACTACCAAACCTCGTAGGTCGACAAGGACGCGTACTACTTCAGAGTGGTACACAATTTTGTCTTGGAGGTCATGTTGCTAGACAACAATGAACCTACGAGCTGTGGAGAAGCGATGGTGGGCCCGGATTCCGACAAATGGCTCGAGGCCATAAAATCCGAGAGAGGATCCATGTATGAAAGATTGTGCAAGTCCCGGATACCGCAGGAATGCTTTGGGTGTACCAAACGTCACAACATAACTGGGTGGCTATAAAGGTGCACTACAGGTATCTCCAAAAGTGTCTGTTGGGTTGGCACGAATCGAGACTGGAATTTGTCACTCCGATGACAGAGAGGTATCTCTGGGCCCACTCGGTAATGCATCATCATAATGAGCTCAATGTGACTAAGTAGTTAGTCACGAGATCATGCATTACGGAACGAGTAAAGTGAAACTTGCCGGTAACGAGATTGAACGAGGTATTGGGATACCGGCGATCGAATCTCGGGCAAGTAACGTATCGATTGACAAAGGGAATTGTATACGGGATTGCTTGAATCCTTGACATCGTGGTTCATCCAATGAGATCATCATGGAACATGTGGGAGCCAACATGGGTATCCAGATCCCGCTGTTGGTTATTGGCCAGAGAGCTGTCTCGGTCATGTCTGCATGATTCCCGAACCCGTAGGGTCAACACACTTAAGGTTCGGTGACGCTAGAGTTGTTATGGGAATTAGTGTGCAGTTACCGAATGTTGTTCGGAGTCCCAGATGAGATCCCGGACGTCACGAGAAGTTCCGGAATGGTCCGGAGGTAAAGATTTATATATGGGAAGTCCTATTTTGGCCACCGGAAAATGTTCGGGATTTTTCGGTATTGTACCGGGAATGTTCTAGAAGGTTCCGGAGTGGGGCCCACCTGCATGGGGGGACCCACATGAACGTGGGTAGTGGGGGAAAGGCCCCACACCCCTGGTCAAGGCACACCAAGATCCCCCCTTAGAAGGAATAAGATCATATCCCGAAGGGATAAGATCATGATCCCTAAAAAGGGGGGATAACAATCGGTGGGGAAGGAAATGATGGGATTTCTTTCCTCCCACCTTTGACAACGCCCCAATGGACTTGGAAGGCAAGAAACCAGCCCCCTCCACCCCTATATATAGTGGTAAGGCGCATGGGAGCTTGATCCTTGCCCCTGGCGCAGCCCTCCCCCTCTCCAACTCCACCTCCTCCTCGGTAGTGCTTGGCGAAGCCCTGCCGGAGAACTGTAAGCTCCACCACCATGCCGTCGTGCTGCTGGAGCTCTCCCTCAACTTGTCCTCTCCCCTTGCTGGATCAAGAAGGAGGATACGTCCCCGGGCTGTATGTGTGTTGAACGCGGAGGCGCCGTCCGTTCGGCGTTAGATCGGATCTTCCACAATTTGAATCGCCACGAGTACGACTCCCTCATCCGCGTTCTTGTAATGCTTCCGCATCGCGATCTTCAAGGGTATGAAGATACACTCATCCTCTCCCTCTCTTGTTGATAGAATCTCCATAGATTGATCTTGGTGTTGCATAGAAATTTTTGAAGTTTTGCTACGTTCCCCAACACGTCCTGCCTTCGGTCGCTCCGTGTTGTCGCTCAATAGTGGCATGGCGGCGCTTGACGACCAGTTTTCCGGCAAAGTGCTAATGGTAACCATCAACAGCGACCAGCCTCCCGTCTTGCCGGACGACCTTGTCAAAGCTTTTGGCAATGCGCACGGCATCCAAATAAGTGACTTGCTCGTCGAAGTCTGTCCGCCACCGGCTGATTTCTTCGTTAGGTTCCGGACAACTTTCGACTGCAGTCGTGTGTTCGAATCTTCCTGGCGTTTGTTCTGCGATGGCACGCTGGTGAGCTTTGATTGGTGTCACCCATGATGGGGCGCGGTGCCCTCTGAGCTTGAGTTTTTAACAAAGCTTACCTTCCACGGCATGCCTCGACGGGCTTGGAACAGCGAGTCCATGAACGAGCTTATCAACGACCTTGGAGGTGAGCTCATAAATATGATTGTTCCTCCAGACAGCTGGGCTCTGACGGTTATGGCGTGGATGAAGAAGCCGTCCACCATACCGAAGTTGATTGTTGTTGAGATAACGGTGTAGGAACCGGGGCTGTACTATTCATTGCCACCAAGGCCGACGCGGACCACATTAGGGATGTACCTGTATCGAGTGTTCGTGCATGTCGAAGTAGTGGTCAATCCATCAATTGAAGTCCTGTCGCCGACGCTGGTGCCAGGGTCCGTCGGCGACGTCCATTATAGGAGTCAATGTCAGACTTTCCCCGTGTTGCTCGGAACGATGGATGGCACAGGGTCTACTCCATCGCGCGGCGGAGGCCACTGCTTCTTTGGGAGAAGAGGCAGGGCTGGCTGCTGGATGTGCTCTAATTTGAGGTAACAACTGAATCTTGCCAGATACTAGTTAAATCCGAGCTATGGGTGTGAAGCACTGATATGCCAGTACATTTGATTGTGACCTATTCTAATTTTGTACCTGAACTTTTTTAGAAAGGGTTGTACGTCAACTTAATGTGCTAGCAGAACTTATTGTGTTGTCTGTCTGTTTTCTTTGCACAACATTCAAGATATTTCCCCGTCATTGATAAAGACGATGAACAATTATGTATAACTTCATTGGTTTCAACATAGCCCTTCCCGTAGCGATCCACTACTTCCATCCTGAGTGTGCCGCCTGCATGAAATTTTTGTATGCAAGTTCAGTGTGCTATGATGTTCTATATGATTGTGTCAACTATATAAGTTTTTACTGAGCATCAGGAATGCATATGACTGAAAGATGTATTTATGAGCACCGACCGATGGGTCTCTCTCTCTATCTCTCTCTCTCTCACACACACACACGCGTGCGCCCACACGGACAAGTGGGACCCGTTGAACTATTTATTTGCTTGTGACAGCTTTTAATTAGGTTCCACTGTAATCTAACGTTTTTCTTAAGTTATTAATTGAGCTCAGTGACTTCAAAAAGTTGCACAAAAGTCTTGTTTGGGCCTTTTAGGCGTCGCGGAATGTGGGATGAGTAACCATGTTAGGTTGTACTGTACTACACAGGCCTTTTTTTTCAGTAATGCAACTGGACCGACAGTTGTACATAATATCTGGGTGAACTTGTTATTCTTCGCCCCGGTGGGCTGCAAACTTTCCTAGGAGGTATGCATTAGGCTTAACAAGAAAATGGACTTTAAGAAATAATAAATGGGATGTAATTATAATAACTGGGCAGTAACTATGCACCAAACACATAATTAGTTTTAAAAATATATTATTTTTGGAATTTGAAAATTTTAATTTCATTACTTGTTGCGCGCGCAATATTTCGTTGGATTTTAACGCAATACAACTTTATTTTGAAATTATATTTAACCTGACCAGAAATTTCGGATAAAAATATTTCGGATCCCATCAAAATGTGGGATTTTTTTTGAATTCTGTTTTGAGCGATTGTTTGAAATTATTAATCGTTGTCCTTGCTAGAAGTTGGGCTGTAGTTTTAACAAACTATAAATGGGCTATAGTAAATCCTATTAGAATTAAAAATGGGCTGTACATTCTTACAAATCGCAAATGGGCTATATGTTCTCTGCCAAATCCGAGCTGTGGGCCTACTAAGTTGACGCGTACCAAGGGCTTTGTCAACTTAGTCAATATAAACGATTCTAGCTGCAGTGACCGTACGATGTCCATCCAACGGACGTAGTGCTTCTTCAACCTCTGGTCTTCTTGCTCCAGCCGCCAAAGCAGCGCCCGTTGTGCCACGTGCTCCTGCCTCTCGTAGCCAGCTGTGATGCCGCGGAGGCCTCACCGCCCCCTACTACTCCCACCACTGGCCCAGGACATCCCTCTACTCACCCACACCCCCTGTTATTCTGCGGCGACGGCAGCCTCACGCTGCAGCCAAACCAGTGAACCCTCATACTCCTCTCTGCGTGGGCATCCACTGCCGCGTCTTCCCCGGCTCCGCGTCTTCCCCGGCTCCGTGTCTTCCCCTTCCTAGGCCTCGCCATCGTCTACCGCCTTGGTGCTCTCGGCGCGGCATGGTCAATGTGGTCAACGACCGACTTCCATCGGAAGAGTACTTTACATGGAGAGGCTGACAGCTGGGTCCACGGCCACGGCCCAGTTTTTTTGTGATTTGCCAAGTAAGTCGCTTTGTCAGGCCTGTTGGGCTGCAAATCTTTCAAGACGAGGAGAGCTTCATTCGGCTGGCCGAGAAAATGGCCTATCAGGATTGAGAAATAGGCATGTACATTTTTGAAACACATCAAACCGGCAATTAGTTTCAATTTTTTTTCATTTCAAGATTTTAAATTGCATTGATTTGTATGCGTGGACAATTTGTTGGATTTTATATTGATATACATTTATTTTTAAAATCAGTTTGAATGTGACTCGAAATTTTGGGAATAAAAACAATTCGGACTGCACCGAAATATGCAAAATTTCGTATAATTTTTTAATCGTGGCCACAATATGGGCTGTAATGCTAACAAAAAGAATATGGGCTCCAATAAAAACCTTAATAATTAGCAAATGGGCTGTAAATTATTAGAAATAATGGAAGATGGGTTGTATGCTGTTTTCCACAGATTCGAGGCTTTCCTAAAAAAAAGGTTGATGCACAAGCAGTAACTGTTGGACGGTCGTCGTGCTTCTTCAATCTCTGTTCTTCCTGCTCCAGCCGCTCAAACAAGCGCCGGTGGGACTACTTGCTCCCTCCTCCCCGCGGCCGATTGTGCTGCCGCGCATGCCTCACCGCCACACCGTACTCCCATCGCTGGCCTAGCCATCTCTCTACTCACCAACACCTGCTGATATTCTCCGGCGACAGCAGACGAACCAGTAAACCCTCGTACAGTCGTACTCCCCTCCGCGTGAGAAACAACTGCTGAGTCTTCTCTGCCTCCGTCTCGTTCCCTTCCTAGGCCTCGCCTTCGTCCACCGCCCTGGTGCTCTCGGCGTGGCCTGGTCAACGTGGTCAACAACCGACATGCATCCGAAGTGGACTGTACGTGGAGAGGCTGACAGCTGGGTCCACGGCCGCAGCAAGGAAGTGCCTCCTTATTATGTGCAAAATAATTATTCCTCCATCTAACAGCAGGGACCCACCAGATGGGCCACCGTATTTTGTGAAAAAAAGTTTCCCCCCTGACTGCTGGGACACACCAGCTACATCTTCGCATGCAAGAAAGTGCGTCCGGGCAAAAAAATGATTCGCCCCCCTGACTGCTGGGACCCAGCAGCTACATCTTCGCATGCAAGGAAGTGCGTCCGAAAAAAATGATTCGCCCCCCTGACTGCTGGGACCCACCAGCTACATCTTCGCACGCAAGGAAGTGCCTGACAGTCGGGACCCACCTGGTCAAAGCATACGTAGCGTTGTCATTCTGTGTCACATCCCTGGTCCTGTTATGCACTAGGCTAGACCTCAGGTGTGCATCATGTTTAAATTCAAATGAAATTTGAATTGAGGAATTTTCAAAAGCCTCAGGAAACCTCTAAAAATAACCAACATTTAAATCTTCTCAAATGTGTCCAAGAAAATGTTCCTGTTATTCCATGGAAATATTGGTAAGAGGTAAAATTTAAACCAATATTTTTGGAGTCACAGAGATAATTATTTTGGCCATTTGAATTAATCCAATAACTATTTGCTTTGGATTTATATTTAATATATATTAAATATGACTCCAATAATTCTGGAAGTTTGTGAGTGGCTTTGTATATATTTTAGCAAGCCACATAAAAATCTAAAGAATTTATTTAAATGATTTAGTTGCTAAACTAAATCAAAACAAACTACACATAATAGAAAAAAAAGGTAAAAGAGAGAGAGCAGAAGGACTTACCTGGCGCCACTTACCTGGCCCAACACTGTGCAGCCAGCAGCGGCCCAGCCCACCTCCTCCCCCTTGTCATCTTCCTCCCCTCGCACCGAAGCAGCTCGGTGGCGAGCGCCGATGCCGCCTCGGCCACCTCCTGCTTCCACCGAGGCGTTCCCGAGCCTCCCCCTCACGCCACCACGATGCCCCGACCCCCTGGAACCCCTCGACCTCTCCCATCGTCTCCCCCCTTTCTTTGGCTCCCTCTCTCCTCCACCGAGCGGAGCCCCGTCGCCACCGACGCCGTTCGCCGCGGCCACCACCACCCTCTCGCCTCCCCGACGCCTCCCAGAGCTCCGCAGTGCCTCCCTCTACCTCCTCAACGAGCCACGAGGCCCCAGACGTGCCACAACACCGCCCTCGATGTCTTCTTCAACCTCGGGACCGCCGGCCATCTTCGTCAAATTCGTCGGCTCCGGTGCCTCCCCGAGCTCCCCGAGGCCACCGTCGCAACCCCGGTGAGCTCCACTCCGTTTCCCCTCCTTCATTTTGCTCGTTCCCGTGCCGTAGCACCCACGGCCACATTCCCGAGCACCGCTGTCCGCCATGGCCGCGTAGCTCTCCTGACCCGAGCCCCTCTGCTCGAACCCGTGGCACCAGCGCGCTTCTGGTGGCCCGCGGATGCCGTCTGGACCATCAGTTTCTCTCCTAGCGCGCCGCAGCCCAACCCCGCACATGGCCGAACTCCGGCCGCCGCCTCGGGCTCCACTCCGGCGAACCCCGGCCACCCCCGCACCTCCCGTTGGTCCCCCTAGATGCGCACGGGCGCGGGCTACCTCCTGGTGCCCTTGGCGCGTCGATCCGATGCCCCTAGCGCAAGTCCGGCGTCCCCCCGCCGTGCTCTGTGGTCGTCGCCGGCTACACTCC
>NC_057810.1:116852211-116878534 GCF_018294505.1 Triticum aestivum
GGCCGGTCATTAGGGCCTAACCACCCCCCCCCCCCGCTAACCCAGGCCTTGGCCACTGACTGTGGGCCCCACGCCCTTAACTAACCACGGTTAACCCCGTGTTTAGTTTAAGTTAACCACAGTGGCCCCACGCGTCGGAATTGACCTAGCTGACGTGGCCGTTGACCGGTCCCACCTGTCAGTGAGTTAAAACCACCCTGTGTCACTGACGTGTGGCCCCCACACGTCAGGTTTGACCAGCAGCAGCGTCTGTTGACCTGCTGACGTCACGGTGACGCACTGATGACGTAGTAAATGTTTCTGGAATTTAAATAATTCTTAAATGAGTTATTATATTCCAGAAAATGCCTAAAACTTCTAAAATTCATAGAAATTCAACCGTAGCTCCAAATTAAATAATTTATATATGAAAAATTATCAGAAAAATTCAAGGAATCCATCTGTACCATTTTCATGCATGTTAGAACAACTTATCACTACTGTTTAGGACAAATGAAGTGAATGACATTTAAATAACCACATATGGAGTTTGAATTTGAATCTTGGATTCAAACCAACTTCATTTAATCTGGTTTTAGGTGCATTAGCCCAAAACACATTCATATTGCCATGTCATAGCATGCATCATATTGTGCATTGCATTGATTGTGTTTCTTCTGTGTTGCCGGTGATTGCCCCCTTTCGATAGACGTGATACCGATGATGTGATCGTTGACACTGATGAAGACTCAATGTTATCTTCAGAAGTGCCAGGCAAGCAAAAACCCCTTGTTCATTCCGATACAATCCTACTCTCTCGCTCCTGCTCTCTTTTACTGCATTAGGACAACAACGATTCATCTGTTACTTGCTGCGGTAGCTGAACCCCTTTATCCTTTGCATGACCTGTCATTCCACAGTAAATAGATGAAACCCACTAGTATGAGTAGGAGTTGTTTGTCATGCCTGCTACTGCTTAGAGTTGAGTCAGGTCTGATTCATCGGGGATGAATCAGAGGCGGGTGAACATGTCCTACTGTGTGTGAGCTAAGTGTGTGAACACGATTTGGTAAAAGGTGTCGGTGAGAGGCCATGTAGGAGTACATGGTGGGTTGTCTCATTGAAGCCGTCCTCAGGAACTGAGTTCTGTGTTTGTGATCCATGATTCAGCTACTACCATACATTGGGCCTTGAAATATGACCCCGCTCGACTTCTTATTCACCCTAGTCCTCTGTCCAGGAGTTGCAAGTAGTTTCTGGTGTTTGTAGTATGCTGGAGGCCGTGGACAGCGCTGACCGTAGGGGTGGGCTGTGATGCGGTAGGCACGTGGCCGGGTAAACCGGGCACCCGTTTGGTGTCACGGAACCCTGTTCACATCGTTTGGGGCTGTGAGCGAAACTCCGTCCGGATCTCCTCATGGATGGAACCCGAATAGGCGATAAACCTGGACTAGAGACTTGAGTGTTTAGGTAGGTCGTGGTCTACACCCACGTCAGCTTTCGCTTGAAGTCTGCCGAGCACATGTCGCGTGCAGACGCTAAGTGGTGGAAACATGTATGAAGAAGTACACCCCTGCAGGGTTAACATCATCTATTCGAATAGCCGTGTCCGCGGAAAAGGACTTCTGGGTTGCTTATATCAGTTCATAGACAAGTGAAAGTGGATACTCTAAAATACGCAAGATAAGCGTGAGTGCTATGGATGGCGTTCTCGTAGGGGAACGAGAGCGGATCCATAGTGGTGTATTGATATGGTGAATATGTGGACTCGTGTGCGCCACCTCAAAAGAGTTACTTGCAGTCGTAGTTCAGGATAGCCACCGAGTCAAAGCTGGCTTGCTGCAGTTAAACCCCACCATCCCCTTTGTTGATAATGATGCATATGTAGATAGTTCTGATGTAAGTCTTGCTGGGTACATTTGTACTCACGTTTGCCTATTTTATGTTTTTGCAGAGAGGCGTCAGTCTCACTAGTAATTCCGCGTGGTCTTCGATGTTTAGCTTGATACCTCAGCTACGATCTTGTGCCCTCGGCAGGATCTGATAGATAGTCAGGCTTCTCAGCCTTTTTCATTTATAGATGTCTGTACCCAGACATGATAGCTTCCGCTTGTGCTTTGACTTGTATGCTCTGATTGTTCGGTCATGAGACCCATGTTTGTAATGCCTCGCTCCTCGAGGCCTATTGAATAAATTACTTGTGTCGTAGAGTCATGTTGTGATGCCATGTTGTATTTGCACATATCGAGCATATTGTGTGTATGTTATTGAAATGCTTGGTATGTGTGGGATCTGGCTATCTAGTTGTTTATCCTTAGTAGCCTCTCTTACCGGGAAATGTCTCCTAGTGTTTCCACTGAGCCATGGTAGCTTGCTGCTGCTCCGGAACACTTAGGCTAGCCGGCATGTGTCCTTCTTCGTTCCTATGTCTGTCCCTTCGGGGAAATGTCACGCGATGAATACCGGAGTCGTGTTAGCCCGCTACAGCCCGGTTCACCGGAGTCCTGCTAGCCCAGTGCTATAGCCTGGATTCGCTCGCTGATGACCAACACGTTCGATGCTGGGTCATGGATGCCTGTCCATGTAAGTCTGTGCCACTTTGGGTTTACGACTAGCCATGTCAGCCCGGGCTCCTTATCATATGGATGCTAGCGACACTATCATATACGTGTGCCAAAAGACGCAAACAGTTCCGGGCAAAGGTAAGGCGACACCGTGGGAATACCGTGCGTGAGGCCGCAAAGTGATATGAGGTGTTACATGCTAGATCGATGTGACATTGAGTCGGGGTCCTGACAGCGTTGGTATCAGAGCTTGACTGCCTGTAGGATTACCAAGCCAAACTGGTCGAAGTTGAGTCTAGAAATTCTTTAGTTATATGTAGGGAAATTGATTGTGGGATGGAACATAAGGCTCTTTTTACTCCTTATACCTCATGGCCTTCTGATCTGAGTCATCATCTTCTCTTCTACGGGGATTAAGAACTAGGCTATCTTTTCTTTCTATCAGGATCACATGTTACTAATCCGTAGACTTATAGATTGTTGGATTTAAGTCTCAGTTCAGTTCTTACTACTTCTGTATGTTAATTGTTGATCTCGAAACCTTGATATTGTTCTTCTGAGTGGTTATGCCACCATTTTTGTGAATGTCTCAAATCTTTTCTGAGCATTTACAGTCGTTATGCTGTCCGAGTCATCCCAGGTTTCTAAATAGTCTGATGCATTTGCAAAATCCTTTCCCTCTGGTTTCGATGTTCCTTTATGCCAGCTCAATCACACTAATTGTTGAGTTGAGGTATTCTATTGCCTTGACATTATGTTGGAGTTATTATTGTGACCCGAGGTGTCTTAGGGGATCATCTAGTAGTCTAGCCATGATTTATGTTCCAGTGTGATGACTCTAGCCGTCATTATCGAAAGCATCCCGTGATGCCATTTAGTAGTAGGTATTCTATCCCTGGGTTTTGAACCCGAGATTCACCCTACTTGCTTCATGTTGATAGTTTTGCTCGTTCCTTTAGGTTATTAGTAACCTTTGCGTTAGTCCTCGATGTTCGTGGTATTCCTTTCTTCCAAATACTATGAACCGCTTATGGCAGATGTTCCTCGCTGGTCGAAAGATAACAATCAGAGTGCTCTCGATGGGTTCTCGATTCTACATTGTGACTCTGCCAGTTCTACCTTTCTGCATGGGTTATCCGGAAGAAATATGTGGAATTCGTTCGACATGCTAAACCATGCATCCACAACTCAGAAAATCGTATGTTCCTTTGAGTTGTCCCTCTTTAGTTGTTTTCTGGCCCTCGTCTACCAATTGATAGTCAGGAGTAATTGTGCATTCGTGTTATCAATGCTTATTACTCTTGTGGTCCGTCAAGCCATTCTGTCCTGAATGACTTGGAGAAACAAACTCCAGTACCTCATCCATATTTAGGATTGGGTCAAAGTAGTTGTGTTCCGCACATCAAGTTACAATCCAGCTTCTGGTCTGCTCTACCCTGAAGTATTACCTTCTTTATGACAGGAATTTCATGAGAATTGCACCACCTTTTGTGAATTCTTGACATAGTGATACTTCTCGCCATCCTTTTTCATTCCTCGGTTCCGTGTTGTTGCAGCCGGAGTGCCGACAAGTGAATCATGATGTGTGAACTCAATACTCCTAGCAACCCCATTGCTTGGTAGTTAATGGACAATAATCTTATTCCTAGTATGTTGGTTATTGGATCACCATTCTAAGATTGATCATGCTACCTAGTCCTTATTTCCTGTTGCACTCTTTGATTGATGAGTAGGATTTTGTCAAGTCCTCGCTCATTTGATCATATCATCTTGCCCTGAAAAGCAAGATTGTTCTCGAGTTTAGTAACATATCGGTGGTTTGTGATTTCCGAAGATCTTCTCGGAAGTATTACCAGGTTGTCACCTGACCGCTATGTTGAGCTCGTGATCAAGTTGGTTTCTTGTGAACCACCTTCTCTCCAAGAATCGGTGTTAGATATCCCTGAGCTAGTTGGTTAAGCTAAACGACAACTTGGAGGGTTGGAAGATAAAAGCTTGCCTGACTTAGTTCATTCCAAAGGGATATTCTTGTGTAGTGTGTGTTGAAGAAAGATGATATCTTCATCGATTGGTCCCTGTGATCAGTTGCTGGACCTATTGTCTTATCAATCCTTTGATTTGAGTGTGGGCTATCGTCAAATCAAGTCAGAACCAACGATGTTCGTAATGTTGTCTTACTCGTGGTTGATTCCTCGAGCATACACCATTATATCTTTTGGGTCTGACCAATGCTATCACCGTGTTCACATGATGGTGGAAGTTCAGTGATATGGAAATTCCGATGAGTTGTTGTTGAGCCCATTGACAACATCCTTATCTCCTCCATGATGTTGTTGAACATTAAGATAGTGTTGGAAACTTTTGAAAGCATTTTCTTCATGCTAGCTCATGAAGTACTTGTTGATGAAAGGAGTGACTTCCTTTGATTCCCGTGCATTTTGATGTAAGTTGCCGTCGTGAATTCGAGAAAGTTTGTTTTTGCTCCTCTGGAATCATCCCAAGTCAGTCATGCATGTGCGAAGTGTTCTGTGGTCTGTTAGACTGATCATCTTCATTCCATATGTATATCCTAGCACACCAAGCCACTGATTGACTTGTTCAAGGAAAAGAAGTCTATGCTTGGGATCTAATCCATGGACTTGCGTAAAGACTTCGATATCCACGATGATGGCTCCCAACCAGAACTCGGTAGTGTTTTATTGTAAGACTACCATGTGGGCATGCTTGTCTGGAACAACGTGTTCACATGTTTGTAGCAGAACCAGCTCATGTTTTGGAGCTTGCTATCGTAGTTCATTTCCTGAAAATCTCGCAACGTCATCTCGTCGATTTGTGTTGCAAACTTTCATTTTTCTTCCTAGACTCGATGAGTCTGGAATATCCTGACACCAACCAGATCTGAATCTCAGGCAGATATGATGGTTTGGAACATTTCCCAAGAACTATAATATTGGTCCCTCGATAACCGGTAAAGTGGATGTCGTGGCCAACACACCCGGCCGGAAGACCTATTATTGTAGTATCTTGTTTGAGGAAGTTGGCCACCTCCCCATAAGGACTTCGTAGGATTTACCCCCTAGCTATGCCTTATGATTTTTGTGTTCCCGAAGTCTGACCTTTTACTTGATGTTTTAGATATCAAACCATATCTATGAATGGGTTATACTAGCTCATCAAGGAGAACATTAGAAGCGGAGTGCTAAATGTCTCTCGGTCGATCATCCAAATTTTATTTCCTTGGCCCTGCCAAGGGTGAAATCTGAGAAGGTGTTATCTTCCTTTGCATCTGCATCCTCCATCACCATTCATCGTGGTAGTAAGTTGTGTTACCGGACCCTTGACACGGATGTTGGTAAAACCTTGATGATTATGGAATTGCTCAAGTTCTTGAGAGCACGCACAAGCGCTAGGTATTATCGCCGGCACTAACCGGGATTGCTCCTAGTCTCGTCGGTTATGCTATAACCACTCCAACAGTGAATTCACTCCTTATTGTTGGGTTCTTCCCCAGTTACCAGAATCATTCCCAGCATTTGCATTTTGTTCCTAGCTTGCACCGCCAATGTGCCATTCTACCATGGGTCTCTTCCATTTCCGGTGGCAAGCAAATTCATCCATTACGTTGTCTTCAACAAGGTAATCCACATCATCCAAGTCCGAGTATGCCATTCTACCGACCCCCTCCAAACGATCGCTCGAGAATTGTCTTAGGCTGGTTTAAAGAGTTTCAATGATCTCTGAATCAAAAGTAATTCTTTTTGCCACTTAAGGGGATATATCTACGAGTCACCATTCCTAAGATGCCTCGTTGTGGTATCATGGCAACTCAACTCCTCGCTACGTTGACAATCGATTACCACCTTCTTAAGCGTGAAATTGTTGTCTACCTAGTGAACCTTCGTCATCTGCTTCACTCCATTCCTATGGATGTGTGCTTCGCCTCTCAGCTCGAGAGATGTTGCTATGTCTCATTCCGTGAGTTAATCCTGAGTTGTTCGATCTTCGAGAAGAACCATTCTTTTAGGGTCTCTCTTTTCCTCTCGTGGTCATGTTAGTTGGAGTTCTCAGAGGAAGACGTCGAGACAAAGATGGTGATCGAAACAACGTTCCTATGAAGTGCAACCTGGATCGTGAAGATTGTGCTAGTTTGCGTTCCCCCTTCACCTTACCCTAAGCTTGAATCTCGGGACGAGATTTTTGTTTAGTGGGGGTGAGTTGTCACATCCCTGGTCCTGTTATGCACTAGGCTAGACCTCAGGTGTGCATCATGTTTAAATTCAAATGAAATTTGAATTGAGGAATTTTCAAAAGCCTCAGGAAACCTCTAAAAATAACCAACATTTAAATCTTCTCAAATGTGTCCAAGAAAATGTTCCTGTTATTCCAAGGAAATATTGGTAAGAGGTAAAATTTAAACCAATATTTTTGGAGTCACAGAGATAATTATTTTGGCCATTTGAATTAATCCAATAACTATTTGCTTTGGATTTATATTTAATATATATTAAATATGACTCCAATAATTCTGGAAGTTTGTGAGTGGCTTTGTATATATTTTAGCAAGCCACATAAAAATCTACAGAATTTATTTAAATGATTTAGGTGCTAAACTAAATCAAAACAAACTACAGATAATAGAAAAAAAAGGTAAAAGAGAGAGAGCAGAAGGACTTACCTGGCGCCACTTACCTGGCCCAACACTGTGCAGCCAGCAGCGGCCCAGCCCACCTCCTCCCCCTTGTCATCTTCCTCCCCTCGCACCGAAGCAGCTCGGTGGCGAGCGCCGATGCCGCCTCGGCCACCTCCTGCTTCCACCGAGGCGTTCCCGAGCCTCCCCCTCACGCCACCACGATGCCCCGACCCCCTGGAACCCCTCGACCTCTCCCATCGTCTCCCCCCTTTCTTTGGCTCCCTCTCTCCTCCACCGAGCGGAGCCCCGTCGCCACCGACGCCGTTCGCCGCGGCCACCACCACCCTCTCGCCTCCCCGACGCCTCCCAGAGCTCCGCAGTGCCTCCCTCTACCTCCTCAACGAGCCACGAGGCCCCAGACGTGCCACAACACCGCCCTCGATGTCTTCTTCAACCTCGGGACCGCCGGCCATCTTCGTCAAATTCGTCGGCTCCGGTGCCTCCCCGAGCTCCCCGAGGCCACCGTCGCAACCCCGGTGAGCTCCACTCCGTTTCCCCTCCTTCATTTTGCTCGTTCCCGTGCCGTAGCACCCACGGCCACATTCCCGAGCACCGCTGTCCGCCATGGCCGCGTAGCTCTCCTGACCCGAGCCCCTCTGCTCGAACCCGTGGCACCAGCGCGCTTCTGGTGGCCCGCGGATGCCGTCTGGACCATCAGTTTCTCTCCTAGCGCGCCGCAGCCCAACCCCGCACATGGCCGAACTCCGGCCGCCGCCTCGGGCTCCACTCCGGCGAACCCCGGCCACCCCCGCACCTCCCGTTGGTCCCCCTAGATGCGCACGGGCGCGGGCTACCTCCTGGTGCCCTTGGCGCGTCGATCCGATGCCCCTAGCGCAAGTCCGGCGTCCCCCCGCCGTGCTCTGTGGTCGTCGCCGGCTACACTCCAGCGAGAGCTGATGTGGCCGGTCATTAGGGCCTAACCACCCCCCCGCTAACCCAGGCCTTGGCCACTGACTGTGGGCCCCACGCCCTTAACTAACCACGGTTAACCCCCTGTTTAGTTTAAGTTAACCACAGTGGCCCCACGCGTCGGAATTGACCTAGCTGACGTGGCCGTTGACTGGTCCCACCTGTCAGTGAGTTAAAACCACCCTGTGTCACTGACGTGTGGCCCCCACACGTCAGGTTTGACCAGCAGCAGCGTCTGTTGACCTGCTGACGTCACGGTGACGCACTGATGACGTAGTAAATGTTTCTGGAATTTAAATAATTCTTAAATGAGTTATTATATTCCAGAAAATGCCTAAAACTTCTAAAATTCATAGAAATTCAACCGTAGCTCCAAATTAAATAATTTATATATGAAAAATTATCAGAAAAATTCAAGGAATCCATCTGTACCATTTTCATGCATGTTAGAACAACTTATCACTACTGTTTAGGACAAATGAAGTGAATGACATTTAAATAACCACATATGGAGTTTGAATTTGAATCTTGGATTCAAACCAACTTCATTTAATCTGGTTTTAGGTGCATTAGCCCAAAACACATTCATATTGCCATGTCATAGCATGCATCATATTGTGCATTGCATTGATTGTGTTTCTTCTGTGTTGCTGGTGATGGCCCCCTTTCGATAGACGTGATACCGATGATGTGATCGTTGACACTGATGAAGACTCAATGTTATCTTCAGAAGTGCCAGGCAAGCAAAACCCCCTTGTTCATTCCGATACAATCCTACTCTCTCGCTCCTGCTCTCTTTTACTGCATTAGGACAACAACGATTCATCTGTTACTTGCTGCGGTAGCTGAACCCCTTTATCCTTTGCATGACCTGTCATTCCACAGTAAATAGATGAAACCCACTAGTATGAGTAGGAGTTGTTTGAGCCCTGATGTGCCTACTCATTCATGCTTGTTTGTCATGCCTGCTACTGCTTAGAGTTGAGTCAGGTCTGATTCATCGGGGATGAATCATTGGCGGGTGAACATGTCCTACTGTGTGTGAGCTAAGTGTGTGAACACGATTTGGTAAAAGGTGTCGGTGAGAGGCCATGTAGGAGTACATGGTGGGTTGTCTCATTGAAGCCGTCCTCAGGAACTGAGTTCTGTGTTTGTGATCCATGATTCAGCTACTACCATACATTGGGCCCTGAAATATGACCCCGCTCGACTTCTTATTCACCCTAGTCCTCTGTCCAGGAGTTGCAAGTAGTTTCTGGTGTTTGTAGTATGCTGGAGGCCGTGGACAGCGCTGACCGTAGGGGTGGGCTGTGATGCGGTAGGCACGTGGCCGGGTAAACCGGGCACCCGTTTGGTGTCACGGAACCCAGTTCACATCGTTTGGGGCTGTGAGAGAAACTCCGGCCGGATCTCCTCATGGATGGAACCCGAATAGGCGATAAACCTGGACTAGAGACTTGAGTGTTTAGGTAGGTCGTGGTCTACACCCACGTCGGCTTTCGCTTGAAGTCTGCCGAGCACATGTCGTGTGCAGACGCTAAGTGGTGGAAACATGTATGAAGAAGTACACCCCTGCAGGGTTAACATCATCTATTCGAATAGCCGTGTCCGCGGAAAAGGACTTCTGGGTTGCTTATATCAGTTCATAGACAAGTGAAAGAGGATACTCTAAAATACGCAAGATAAGCGTGAGTGCTATGGATGGCGTTCTCGTAGGGGAACGAGAGCGGATCCATAGTGGTGTATTGATATGGTGAATATGTGGACTCGTGTGCGGCACCTCAAAAGAGTTACTTGCAGTCGTAGTTCAGGATAGCCACCGAGTCAAAGCTGGCTTGCTGCAGTTAAACCCCACCATCCCCTTTGTTGATAATGACGCATATGTAGATAGTTCTGATGTAAGTCTTGCTGGGTACATTTGTACTCACGTTTGCCTATTTTATGTTTTTGCAGAGAGACTTCAGTCTCACTAGTAATTCCGCGTGGTCTTCGACGTTTAGCTTGATACCTCAGCTACGATCTTGTGCCCTCGGCAGGATCTGATAGATAGTCAGGCTTCTCAGCCTTTTTCATTTATAGATGTCTGTACCCAGACATGATAGCTTCCGCTTGTGCTTTGACTTGTATGCTCTGATTGTTGGGTCATGAGACCCATGTTTGTAATGCCTCGCTCCTCGGAGCCTATTGAATAAATTACTTGTGTCGTAGAGTCATGTTGTGATGCCATGTTGTATTTGCACATATCGAGCATATTGTGTGTATGTTATTGAAATGCTTGGTATGTGTGGGATCTGGCTATCTAGTTGTTTATCCTTAGTAGCCTCTCTTACCGGGAAATGTCTCCTAGTGTTTCCACTGAGCCATGGTAGCTTGCTGCTGCTCCGGAACACTTAGGCTGGCCGTCATGTGTCCTTCTTCGTTCCTGTGTCTGTCCCTTCGGGGAAATGTCACGCGATGAATACCGGAGTCCTGTTAGCCCGCTACACCCCGGTTCACCGGAGTCCTGCTAGCCCAGTGCTATAGCCTGGATTCGCTCGCTGATGACCGACACGTTCGATGCTGGGTCATGGATGCCTGTCCCTGTAAGTCTGTGCCACTTTGGGTTTACGACTAGCCATGTCAGCCCGGGCTCCTTATCATATGGATGCTAGCGACACTATCATATACGTGTGCCAAAAGACGCAAACGGTCCCGGGCAAAGGTAAGGCGACACCGTGGGAATACCGTGCGTGAGGCCGCAAAGTGATATGAGGTGTTACATGCTAGATCGATGTGACATTGAGTCGGGGTCCTGAGATGTAGAGGCGAGCGTGTATGACATCTAGCCATGACATTGTGTCGTTAACTCCAGGAGATTCTCGTTAGATCTTAGGAACGCTGCAAGCCATCATATCATATAAGAATAAGATCAACAATTGATATGGACAAATCTTACTACAATCATATTACTACTACTCGCACACTGATATGGACAGATCATACAAGATCGAAGGTACGTAAGACAAGGTCCTCTAGACTACGAAAAGCTATTTGCTTCGCCTCATGTGAGACGGACCCTGAGCTATTCTTCAATGGCGCACCGCGCGCACATATTTGGCGGCGAAGTAACTCGTTATCCTAAGGACGTCCCCGTCAAGCCCGTCAACAGCGTCACCCTTTTCCATCTCCCCGGCTGGACCTCGCCGAGTTTCCACTGTCGACGGCCTGCCGCCGCCGCATTCTGCTGCACGAAGGAGATCAACGACGGTTTAGACGTGCACGGGTGCAGCAGAGCAGGTCGACCGACGGATCGGTTGACAACATGTACTGTCGCAGGCCGCGTGGCCGTGGTGGGGGGCGGCGGCCACCTTCGATCTCCTTCGAAAAACTATTTGCTCTTAGGACCTTGTCTTACGTACCTTCGATCTTGTATGATCTGTCCATATCAGTGTGCGAGTAGTAGTAATATGATTGTAGTAAGATTTGTCCATATCAATTGTCGATCTTATTCTTATATGATATGATGGCTTGCAGCGTTCCTAAGATCTAACGAGAATCTCCTGGAGTTAACGACACTGGCCGCAATGACATCTGGTCGCGAGCGTGTATGTACATACTGGTGGATGTAGAGGCGCGCATGTGTCGTAGTAGAGACGCACACGTGTCGTAGTAGATGCGCGCATGTAGCATGTACACGTACGTACAACGGCCAGTGTGCAAGGAAGAAAATACGGCCACATACGTACATACGGGCGGGATCTCGAACGCCTACTCGCGCATACGTACGGCCAGGGCTCGTGTACATGGCTGGGTCGGAACAGAGAAACAGCGTCGTCGTCGTGTTCATGGGGAGCCAACTGGCTGGGTCGGAACGGAATGTGTCGTCGTGTTCATCGAGAGAGCTTGGATGGGACAGGCAATGGAAACGAGGCCTAGCGTACCGCGGAACGGAGGAAACGGCCTTGTGTTCGACCGGCCACGTTCGAAACAAGATCCTGTTCATCGGGAGGGGTCTGGCGTACCGCAAAACGGAGGAAACGGACCTCCTACGGTCGAAACGGGGGTCCTATTGATCGGGAGGGGTGTGGCATACTGCAAAACGGACGGAACGAACTTGTGTTGGAGCGCTACGGTCGAAATGGGGGTCATGTTCATCGGGAGGGGTGTGGCGTACCGCAAAACGGGACTCCACAAGATACTGTTCATCTCCACCGTCGACCTCCTCCAGCCTCCACCTGCGACTGTTCATCCACGGGCTCCTGTTCATCCAGCCTCCACCGCGCGCTACTCCACCGGCTACTGTTCAACCACCCCTATCCCATGGGCTCCTGTTCAACCACCCCTCCACGGGCTACTGTTCATCCACCCCCTCCACCGTGTACTGTTCATCCAGCCCTCCACGGGGTTGTCCTGTTCATCCAGCCCTCCACGGGGTCCTGTTCATCCAGCCCCAACCAGCTCGATCGATCGGGGTCATGTTCATCCAGAGGCAACGTCACGGGTCCTGTTCATCCACTCCCACCGCTCATTGTTCATCCAAACCCCCCTGCAACACTCACTATTCATCTAGAGAGGAAGCATCGATCGACTTCAGTTAGCAGCAGTAGCGAAGGAATCGCTCGATCGGGTTCAGTTAACAGCCATCGATCGATCTCTCGGGTTAAGTAACGCGTAGCCTGCAGTGCAATCGCTCTGGTTCAGTTAGAGCCCAACGCCTCGCTCGGGTTTAGTTAGAGCCCAACGCCGCGTTCGGGTTCAGTTAGAGCCAACGCCTCACACACACGCGCGTACGTGTACGAGAGAAATGCGCATCGCTCCGCCCATGACCACCCACCGTAACCGGGAACTCCTCAAAATTTTCCTCGCCCTCGCTTCTACCACAGTTTTTTCCGTCATGGGCGGCCCAAAGAATGTCATGCAGCTACGTCTCCGGCCCGCCCAGGACGAAAAGCCCATTTTCTGTCATGATTTTTTGTCATAGAAGTAGGAGCCCACCACATCTGTTATAATACCGGGTTTTGTCACAATTATCGTCATAGCAGTGTCATATGTATGACAAAAAATATTCGTTCGGCCCAAAATGTCACGGATGTGTCTTTTTTTGTAGTGATATAACCCGCACTTATGAAAATTTCAGTTATCATCTTTGTCCGTTCACGTCGCACGCACCCGTCCCCCGCGCCGCCCCCGTTGCCGTCGTCGCCGCCCCCGTCCGTGCGCCGCTGTCAGGACCCCGACTCGATGCCACATCGATCTAGCATGTAACACCTCATATCGCTTTGCGGCCTCACGCACGGTATTCCCACGGGTGTTGCCTTACCTTTGCCCGGGACCGTTTGCGCATTTTGGCACACGTATATGATGGTGTCGCTAGCATCCATATGATAAAGAGCCCGGGCTGACATGGCTAGTCATAAACCCAAAGTGGCACTAGTACAGGGACAGGCATTCATGACCCAGCATCGAACGTGTCGGTCATCAGCGAGTGAATCCAGGCTGTAGCACTGGGCTAACAGGACTCCGGTGAACCGGGCTGTAGCGGGCTAGCAGGACTCCGGTATTCATCGCGTGACATTTCCCCGAAGGGACAGACACATGATCGAAGAAGGACACATGCCGGCCTGCCTAAGTGTTCCGGAGCAGTAGCAAGCTACCAGGGCTCAGTGGAAGCACTAGGAGACATTTCCCGGTAAGAGAGGCTACTAAGAATAAACAACTAGATAGTCAGATCCCACACATAGCAATACACATTACACGTACGCATAACATGCAAGTATGTGCTGTACAACATGGCATCACAGCATAACTCAACAACTCATATAGATAAAGGCTCAGAAGAGCCATCATAGCATATATTGCAAACAGGGGTCACAAAACCCATCATACAGAGCATACAAGCAACAAGCGGAAGCATTACATGTCTGGGTACAGACATCTACAAATGAAAAAGGCTGAAGAGCCTGACTATCTACACCATCCGATCAAGATCGTAGCTGAGGTACTAGCTACTAGTCGAAGTCCATGAGAACACTAGTAAGACCGAAGTCTCAGCTGCAAAAACATAAATAAAGCAACATGAGTACAAAGGTACTCAGCAAGACTTATATCAGATCCTATCATACATGCACTTGTATCAAGAGGGTAACGTGGGGTTTAGTTGCAGCAAGCCAGCTTTGACTCTGTGGCTATCCTGTTCTACGACTACCAGAAAACTCTTGAGGTGAAACAACGTACACGAGTCCACTAATCACCACACAATACCCTACTATGGATTCATTCCCGTCTCCCTACGAGAAGGCCATCCATAGCACTCACACATGTCTTGAGCATTTTATAGTATCCACTTCAAGTTGTCTATGTACCATGTAAGCATCCAAGAAGTCCATAACCGCGGACCCGGCTATTCGAATAGATCATGTTAACCCTGCAGGGGTGTACTTCTTCACACACGCTCTCGCCACTTACCGCCATGTACACATCATGTATCTCGGCAACCTTCAAGCGGAAGCCTGGCGAGGGTGTCGGCCACGACCTGACTAACCACACAAGACTCTAGTCCAGGTTTATCGCCTATTCGGGTTCCATCCGCAAGGAGATCCGGCCGGGGTGTCGCTCACGGCCCCAAACGATGTGAGCAGGGTTCCCGAGCCCACCAACCGGGTGCCACTCGGTACACCGGGCCACGTGTGCCTAGTCTTCCCAAGCCCACCCTGCCGGGTGCCACTTGGTAGAAAAATAGCACTACCTACAAACACCAGAAACTAGTTGCGACTCCTGGACAGAGATCAAGTTGGCTAATAAGTCGAGAGGGGCACTTAAGCATTCCAATGTGTGGTAGTATCGAGTCATTGGACAACATACATAGAACTCAGTGCTTAAGGACGGTTCCAGTGAGACAACCCACCATGTACTCCTACATGGCCACTCACCACTACCTTTACCAAATCGTGTTCACACACTTCACTCACAGCATCAGAACATATCGTAACACTCCAATTCATTCCCAATGAATCAGACCTGACACAACTCTAAGCAATAGCAGGCATAGCATGGTAGGAACACATCAGTGGCTTCAATCAACTCCTACACATGCTAGTGGGTTTCAACTATTTACTGTGGCAATGACAGGTCATGCAGAGGAATGGGTTCAACTACCGCAGCACAAGTAGCATATGAATCGTTGTTGTCCTAATGCAATAACTGAGAGCAGGAGCGAGAGAGTAGGGTTTTATCGAAATGAACAAGGGGGTTTGCTTGCCTGGTAAATCAACAAGGGAGGCACTGCTTCACAGACAGGTACTCTGGAACGTCTCCGGAGTAGGACCTATCGAGAAGGAACGGTGCCGGCAATCAATACACAATCATATGCAACAATATGATGCATGAACATGGCATGTAGATGTGATGCTGTTGAGCTAATGCAACTAGTGTTCAATTGGTTTGAAGCCCATTTGAACCAAAGGTTCAAATGCATTTCTAAATTAAGTCTCTAATATAAGCCATAATGTGTTTTCTCATATTCAGCATGTATAAGTTGGTTTGTCATGCATGGAACTAGTACAGATGGAAAGATTGCATTTTTCTGATAATTTTTCATATATAAATTATTTTAATCTGAGCTACGGTGGAATTGTTATGAATTTTTGAAGTTTAAATCATTTTCTGGATTTTCTGAATTATTTTAATTCCAGAAAATATATAATTGCGCCAGCATGACGTCATCACTACATCAGCGGGTCAACGCGGCTGTCCAGGTCAAATCTGACGTGTGGGACCCACACGTCAGTGACAGGGTGGTTAACAGGGGTTAATTAGTTTAATTAAAAGGTTAGGGGGGGGTCGGGCCCACTGGTCAGCGACCCTGGGGGGTCAAACCCAGTCAACTCGCCGGCGTTTAGCCGCCAGCGAGGCCGAGCGCGGCGGAGGGGCTCGGGATCGCCGTTCCGGCGACCATTCGGGCGGCGGAGACCACCCACGCGAAGCCCGCGCTCACGCGCATCCAGTGGAACACGCGGAAGGCTGCGGGGGCGGCGGAGCTCGCCGGAGCAGAGCTCAGGGCGGCGGCCGGAGTTCGGCAACTTGCGGCCGCGGCGTTGTGGTGCACGGCAGTGGAGGCGGAGGGTTCCTACGGCCTCCTGACGTCACCAGGAACACGGGGACGCGCACGGAAGTGACCGGCTTGGGCTTGTGCCACCGTGGCGCCATGGCCGGCGGCGAGGAGCTACGGGCGCTGTGGCGAGCTAGCTAGACGGGGCAAACGGACACGGGGAGGAGGGGGTTCGGTGCGGGGGCTCACCGCGGAACCAGCGAGCGCGAGGGCGAGGTCGGGGATGCCCGGTAGCTCCCGAATCGCCGGCGAGGATCCACGGCGGCCGGAGGCGAATTTGGCGACGGCGACGGCTCCACGGGGTGCTCCGTCTTGCGTGGCTCGACGAGGAGGTAGCTGGCGACGAGGCGGAGCTCCTGGGCACGACGGGGAGGCGAGGGGGAGGCGGTGGCTATGGCCACGGCGTGCGGCGGCGACGGCAGCGCTTCGGGCGCGGGGAGAGGGAGAGATGCAGGGGAGGGAGAGGAACGAGAGAGCGAGGGAGAGATCCGGGGCGGTGCTGGGCGCTTCTGGCGAGGCCAAGGCGTCGAGGGTGAGGCACGCAGGCAGCTGCCGTGGCGCGCATGCGCGCGGTGTGCGGCGACCACGCGCCCTGTCCCTCTGGCGCGAGGAGGGGGACGACTGGCGTCGGCCAGTCAGCTGGGCCGAGCTACTGGGCCGATCGGTAAGTGGCCCAGGTAAGTCTCTCTCCCCTTTTCTGTTTTCTTTTCTAATTTTCTGACATTTGTTTGGTTTAATAAAAATACCAAACCATTTTATTTTATTATGCCAATTTTTGTAGGGGCTAATGGTATTATTCCAGAGCTCCTTTATAAATGACATAATTTTTGGACCATATTTCATATATATAGAAATATATTTCCAATGCAAATATTTATCGAATTAATCCAAATGGCCAAAATAAATATCCATGAGCTCCTAAAAATGTTGTTTTGATTTTTATCTTTGTCCAATATTTTCAGAGGGCAATATGAGCATTTTCTTGGACCCTTTTGGAGAAATTTTTATTTGGGTCATTTTCAAAAATGATTCTGAGGGTTCCACCAATCCTCATTTCAAATTTAAATGAAATTTAAATATGATGCACAAATGGCTAGCTAGTCTAAGTCATACCAGACTAGGGATGTGACAACTCGCCCCCACTTGAAAAAATCTCGTCCCGAGATTCAGGGGTCGACGGAAAGAAAGCGGGGTACTCCAGTCGAAGACGATCTTCTCGCTCCCAAGTAGCTTCTCTCTCGGAATGATGAGACCACTGAACTTTGAGAAACTTGATGTTCTGACGTCGAGTGACACGCTCTGCTTGATCAAGAATGCGAACTGGGTACTCTCGGTATGTGAGGTTATCTTGGATATCAAGCGTTTCATGATCCACTCCGCGGATGGGATCCGAGAAGCAACGCCTAAGTTGGGATACGTGGAACACATCATGAACTCGAGAAAGATGTGGGGGTAGTTCCAATTGGTAGGCAACCTCTCCTCATTTAGCGAGAATGCGAAAGGGACCAATGTAACGAGGAGCCAACTTGCCCTTGATACCGAAACGATGGGTACCCTTCAAAGGAGTAACCCGAAGGTAAGCTTGGTCGCCAATTTCATAAGTCATATCCTTATGATGACGATCGTACTGACTTTTCTGACGAGACTGGGCTGTTTTCAAATTCTCACGAATGATGCGAACTTGCTCTTCTGCCTCCTGGATCATATCCGGTCCAAAGAATTGTCTTTCACCGGTTTCTGACCAGTTCAAAGGTGTTCGACATCTTCGTCCATAGAGAACCTCAAAAGGAGCTTGCTTGAGGCTGGATTGGTAGCTATTGTTATAAGCAAACTCGGCGAAAGGAAGACATTTTTCCAATCCATACCGAATGAGATAACGCAAGCTCTGAGCATGTCTTCGAGAATTTGATTGACCCGTTCCACCTGACCACTCGACTGAGGGTGGAAAGCGGTACTGAAGGAAAGATGGGTTCCCATGGCAGTTTGGAAACTCTCCCAGAAATGAGAACTGAAAAGACTGCCACGGTCTGAATTGATCTCTAGTGGAACACCATGAAGTGACACTATTCGAGAAATATATAAGTCAGCAAGCTGACTAGCAGTGATATTTTCTCGAACAGGGAGGAAGTGAGCCACTTTGGATAGACGATCAACGACTACGAAGATAGCGTTATTCCCTCTCTTGGTCCTGGGAAAGCCGGTGATGAAGTCCATACCAACTTTATCCCATTTCCATTCAGGAATAGCTAAAGGCTGAAGGGTGCCAGCAGGTCTTTGATGCTCTGCCTTAACGCGACGACATACGTCACATTTAGCAATGAACTCAGCGATTTCTCTCTTCATCCTAGTCCACCAGAACCTCTGGCGTAGGTCCTGATACATCTTAGTGCTACCGGGATGAATCGTGAGAGGAGATTCATGCGCCTCCTTAAGAATCAATTGTCGCAGATGTTGATTCTTGGGAACCACCAAGCGATTCTCAAAGAAAACAACACCACGATCATCCATAGAGAAACACCCACCAACTCCCTTCTTAATGTTTCTCTTAATGCGGATAACCCCCCTATCAAACTTCTGGTCAGAGATGATCTGATACTCAAGGGTAGGTTTCGCCACCAAGGTAGAAAGGAATCCGCGAGGAGCAATGTGAAGGTTAAGCTTACAGAATTCCTCATGGAGAAGTGGTTGGCCTTGCTGCAACATGAGATTGTTGCAATAGGATTTATGACTTAGAGCATCAGCCATGACATTGGCTTTGCCTGGGGTGTAGGTAATCCCTAGATCATAATCTGTGATCAACTCCAACCAACGTCTTTGCCTAAGGTTCAGATCCGGTTGGGTGAAGATATACTTGAGACTCTAGTGATCGGTGTAGATCTCGCAACGTTTACCATGGAGGTAATGTCGCCAGGTCTTGAGTGCATAGACTACGGCTGCAAGCTCTAGATCATGTGTAGGATAATTCTCCTCATGTGGATGCAACTGTCGAGCTGCATAGGCAATCACATGACGATCCTGCATAAGAATGCAACCTAGTCCTTGTCGTGAGGCGTCGCAGTAGATAATAAAGTCTTTAGTGAAATCCGGTGGCACAAGTATGGGAGCAGAAGTCAGGCGTCTTTTCAGTTCCTGAAAACTGTACTCACACTGTGGGTACCACTCGAACTTTTTATCTTTCTTGAGAAGTTCCGTGAGGGGTTTGGCTACTTTGGAGAAGTTTTCAACAAAGCGGCGATAATAGCTGGCTAGGCCAAGGAAACTCCTAACTTGTTTAACGGTCTCAGGTGGGGTCCAATCAAGAACGGCTTGAACTCTCTCGGGATTGACAGCAATGTCCTTACCAGAGATTACGTGACCTAAGTAGGTCACTTCTGGCAACCAAAATTCACACTTGGAGAACTTGGCATAAAGGCGGTGCTCTCTGAGTTTTTCTAACACAAGTCTAAGATGTTCGGCATGCTCTTCCTCGTTCTTCGAGTAAATAAGAATATCATCGAGGTAAACCACGACGAACTTATCTAAGTACTCCATGAAGATCGAGTTCATCAAGCGGGAGAATGTGGCTGGGGCGTTGGTTAGGCCAAAGGACATGACGGTGTACTCGTACTGGCCATAACGAGTGACAAAAGATGTCTTGGGAATGTCCCCGTTTCTGATTTTGATTTGATGGTAGCCTAACCTTAAATCCATCTTGGAGAAGACTGAGGATCCAGCGAGCTGATCATACAGGTCGTTGATCCTGGGAAGCGGATACTTGTTCTTTATCGTGACCAAATTAACGGGACGATAATCTACAACCATCCGGTCCGTACCATCCTTCTTCTTGACGAAGAGGACGGGGCAAGCCCAAGGAGAAGAACTAGGACGGATGAAACCCTTTTGCAAGGACTCATCGAGTTGTTTCTTAAGCTCGGCTAGTTCTAGGGGTGACATCTTGTAAGGTCTCCGGGAGATTGGAGCTGTTCCTGGGATAAGATCTATGACGAACTCTACATCTCTGTCAGGTGGAACACCTGGCAGTTCCTCTGGAAAGACATCCGGAAAGTCACGGACTACCGGAATATCTTCAAGGTCTGGAAGAGGGCTGGCATTAAGAGAATAGAGCTGACGCTTTGCAACTCTAGTGGAGACGGTGACTATCTTGTCAGATGGGTGTGTAAGTTGAACAGATCTTGTGTAACAATCAATCTTGGCATGATGAGCTGTCATCCAGTCCATACCCAAGATGATGTTAATATCTGAGGACTTAAGGGCTACAAGTGATGCAAGGAATACAAGTCTATCAACAAGGATTTCATTACCATGGCTGATTCTGGTGGTCTGCCATCTAGACCCTGGGGTTTGGATTACAAGCGGAATTGGCATATCACAAAATGACATGTCGTGCAAACGAGCATAGCCTTCAGAAATGAAGGAGTGAGATGCCCCAGTATCAAATAGAACTGATGCTGGGTGACAATTGACAAGGAGTGTACCAAGAACGACATCTGGATCATCATGAGCGTCTTTAGCTGAGACGTGATGCACACATCCACGTTCAGTGGGGGCTGACTTAACACTGATCATCTTGCGTGATGGCTTAATACAGCCAACAGTCTTCTCGGGCTGGGGTGGAGCATAACTAGTCTGAGAGCAATCACGTGCATAGTGTCCTGGCTTCCCGCATGTGAAGCAAGTCCCTGAGGTTGGACGGGGACCCGCACTGACAAGCGGTCTACCAGTAGGCCTGGGTGGAACATACGACTGAGCTGGAGGAGGCACCACATGAGATGACCTCGGTGTATAACCGGAAGGAAGAGCGGAGTTTTGAACCCAAATCCGGCGTTTCAGGGAACTAGAGCCAGAGGAGGATCCCAAATCACGGGTGTGCTTACGAGACTCCTCGTAAGTGAGTTGAGCTGTCTCTGCATTGATGGCCTTGTTCACAAGGGCTTGGAATGTATCACAATGATGCAGGTGGAGATCACGATGCAACTTGGGGTTGAGACCCTTCCGGAACCTAGCCTGCTTCTTAGCATCCGTGGACACTTCTTCTGTGGCATAACGGGCGAGGTTCTCGAACTCTCTGCTATAAGCATCAACAGCCATCTTACTTTGGGTGAAACTGCAGAACTCTTCTCTCTTGCGATCAAGGAGGGCTTGGGGAATGTGATGCTCGCGAAAAGCCTCAGTGAAATCCTTCCAGGTAGGAATCTGGCCAGCTGGAAGCATAGCCTCATAGTTCTGCCACCAAAGACTAGCAGGACCTTCCAGGTGATATGTGGCATAAGTGACCTTGTCATCTTCAGCTACGTTCGCGGAACGCAGCTTATGGGTGATGCTACGGAGCCAGTCATCTGCATCGAGTGGCTCAATGGAATGATGAAAGGTGGGTGGGTGCAAGCGGATGAAGTCATGAATGGTCACAGATCCTTTGAACTGATGTGCGGTGTTCTTCTCGATACGTGCCAACAAGCGGTTTGACTCACGCTTGTTCCTCTCCATCTCTAGCATGAACTCTGTCAACGAAGGCTGGTCGGGAGGATCCTCATCCCTACCATCTCCGTGGTTCTGGTTACGAGCAACGGAACTTCGCTTGGCTGATGACATCCTGAGAAACGAATCAAGGACGGAATCAGCAACAACTATGGACTGTAGAATGTAGGACAAGGAATTAGTATCACTCGAACCCCTAGGGAAAATCCGGCAGCATAACGGCAGTAAAATGCTCAGAATGAGACATCCTACTAAAAATGGGGTGGTACAACAACTCAACATCACCACTCAAGGTTCTGGGATAGTACTAAACAGACTACACCGGAAGTACTCGAAACTGGGGTATGACTCTGATCAACCAGTCTTATGGAACTATGGAGTAGTAACACGTGATCCTGATAGACGGAAAAGAAGCCTATTTCCTTAACCCCGGAGGAAGATAGGAGGACTCAGATCAGAAGGTCATGAGGTATAAGGAGTAAAAAGAGCCTTACCTTCCAACCCACAATCAATTCCCTTACATAACTAAAGAATTTCTAGACTCAACTTCGACCAGGATGGCTTGGTAATCCTACAGGCAGTCAGGCTCTGATACCAAAGCTGTCAGGACCCCGACTCGATGCCACATCGATCTAGCATGTAACACCTCATATCGCTTTGCGGCCTCACGCACGGTATTCCCACGGGTGTTGCCTTACCTTTGCCTGGGACCGTTTGCGCATTTTGGCACACGTATATGATGGTGTCGCTAGCATCCATATGATAAAGAGCCCGGGCTGACATGGCTAGTCGTAAACCCAAAGTGGCACTAACTTACAGGGATAGGCATTCATGACCCAGCATCGAACGTGTCGGTCATCAGCGAGTGAATCCAGGCTGTAGCACTGGGCTAACAGGACTCCGGTGAACCGGGCTGTAGCGGGCTAGCAGGACTCCGGTATTCATCGCGTGACATTTCCCCGAAGGGACAGACACAGGATCGAAGAAGGACACATGCCGGCCTACCTAAGTGTTCCGGAGCAGTAGCAAGCTACCAGGGCTCAGTGGAAGCACTAGGAGACATTTCCCGGTAAGAGAGGCTACTAAGAATAAACAACTAGATAGTCAGATCCCACACATAGCAATACACATTACACGTACGCATAACATGCAAGTATGTGCTGTACAACATGGCATCACAGCATAACTCAACAACTCATATAGATAAAGGCTCAGAAGAGCCGTCATAGCATATATTGCAAACAGGGGTCACAAAACCCATCATACAGAGCATACAAGCAACAAGCGGAAGCATTACATGTCTGGGTACAGACATCTACAAATGAAAAAGGCTGAAGAGCCTGACTATCTACACCATCCGATCAAGATCGTAGCTGAGGTACTAGCTACTAGTCGAAGTCCACGAGAACACTAGTAAGACCGAAGTCTCAGCTGCAAAAACATAAATAAAGCAACATGAGTACAAAGGTACTCAGCAAGACTTATATCAGATCCTATCATACATGCACTTGTATCAAGAGGGTAACGTGGGGTTTAGTTGCAGCAAGCCAGCTTTGACTCTGTGGCTATCCTGTTCTACGACTACCAGAAAACTCTTGAGGTGAAACAACGTACACGAGTCCACTAATCACCACACAATACCCTACTATGGATTCATTCCCGTCTCCCTACGAGAAGGCCATCCATAGCACTCACACATGTCTTGAGCATTTTATAGTATCCACTTCAAGTTGTCTATGTACCATGTAAGCATCCAAGAAGTCCATAACCGCGGACCCGGCTATTCGAATAGATCATGTTAACCCTGCAGGGGTGTACTTCTTCACACACGCTCTCACCACTTACCGCCATGTACACGTCATGTATCTCGGCAACCTTCAAGCGGAAGCCTGGCGAGGGTGTCGGCCACGACCTGACTAACCACACAAGACTCTAGTCTAGGTTTATCGCCTATTCGGGTTCCATCCGCAAGGAGATCCGGCCGGGGTGTCGCTCACGGCCCCAAACGATGTGAGCAGGGTTCCCTAGCCCACCAACCGGGTGCCACTCGGTACACCGGGCCACGTGTGCCTAGTTTGTCCCAAGCCCACCCTGCCGGGTGCCACTTGGTAGAAAAATAGCACTACCTACAAACACCAAAAACTAGTTGCGACTCCTGGACAGAGATCAAGTTGGCTAATAAGTCGAGAGGGGCACTTAAGCATTCCAATGTGTGGTAGTATCGAGTCATTGGACAACATACATAGAACTCAGTGCTTAAGGACGGTTCCAGTGAGACAACCCACCATGTACTCCTACATGGCCTCTCACCGCTACCTTTACCAAATCGTGTTCACACACTTCACTCTCAGCATCAGAACATATCGTAACACTCCAATTCATTCCCAATGAATCAGACCTGACACAACTCTAAGCAATAGCAGGCATAGCATGGTAGGAACACATCAGTGGCTTCAATCAACTCCTACACATGCTAGTGGGTTTCAACTATTTACTGTGGCAATGACAGGTCATGTAGAGGAATGGGTTCAACTACCGCAGCACAAGTAGCATATGAATCGTTGTTGTCCTAATGCAATAACTGAGAGCAGGAGCGAGAGAGTAGGGTTTTATCGAAATGAATAAGGGGGTTTGCTTGCCTGGTAAATCAACAAGGGAGGCACTGCTTCACAGACAGGTACTCTGGAACGTCTCCGGAGTAGGACCTATCGAGAAGGAACGGTGCCGGCAATCAATACACAATTATATGCAACAATATGATGCATGAACATGGCATGTAGATGTGATGCTGTTGAGCTAATGCAACTAGTGTTCAATTGGTTTGAAGCCCATTTCAACCAAAGGTTCAAATGCATTTCTAAATTAAGTCTCTAATATAAGCCATAATGTGTTTTCTCATATTCAGCATGTATAAGTTGGTTTGTCATGCATGGAACTAGTACAGATGGAAAGATTGCATTTTTCTGATAATTTTTCATATATAAATTATTTTAATCTGAGCTACGGTTGAATTGTTATGAATTTTTGAAGTTTAAATCATTTTCTGGATTTTCTGAATTATTTTAATTCCAGAAAATATATAATTGCGCCAGCATGACGTCATCACTACATCAGCGGGTCAACGCGACTGTCCAGGTCAAATCTGACGTGTGGGACCCACACGTCAGTGACAGGGGGGTTAACAGGGGTTAATTAGTTTAATTAAAAGGTTAGGGGGGGGTCGGGCCCACTGGTCAGCGACCCTGGGGGGTCAAACCCGGTCAACTCGCCGGCGTTTAGCCGCCGGCGAGGCCGAGCGCGGCGGAGGGGCTCGGGATCGCCGTTCCGGCGACCATTCGGGCGGCGGAGACCACCCACGCGAAGCCCGCGCTCACGCGCATCCAGTGGAACACGCGGAAGGCTGCGGGGGCGGCGGAGCTCGCCGGAGCAGAGCTCAGGGCGGCGGCCGGAGTTCGGCAACTTGCGGCCGCGGCGCTGTGGTGCACGGCAGTGGAGGCGGAGAGTTCCTACGGCCTCCTGACGTCACCAGGAACACGGGGACGCGCGCGGAAGTGACCGGCTTGGGCTCGTGCCACCGTGGCGCCATGGCCGGCGGCGAGGAGCTACGGGCGCTGTGGCGAGCTAGCTAGACGGGGCAAACGGACACGGGGAGGAGGGGGTTCGGTGCGGGGGCTCACCGCGGAACCAGCGAGCGCGAGGGCGAGGTCGGGGATGCCCGGTAGCTCCCGAATCGCCGGCGAGGATCCACGGCGGCCGGAGGCGAATTTGGCGACGGCGACGGCTCCACAGGGTACTCCGTCTTGCGTGGCTCGACGAGGAGGTAGCTGGCGACGAGGCGGAGCTCCTGGGCACGACGGGGAGGCGAGGGGAAGGCGGTGGCTATGGCCACGGCGTGCGGCAGCGACGGCAGCGCTTCGGGCGCGGGGAGAGGGAGAGATGCAGGGGAGGGAGAGGAACGAGAGAGCGAGGGAGAGATCCGGGGCGGTGCTGGGCGCTTCTGGCGAGGCCAGGGCGTCGAGGGGGAGGCACGCAGGCAGCTGCCGTGGCGCGCATGCGCGCGGTGTGCGGCGACCACGCGCCCTGTCCCTCTGGCGCGAGGAGGGGGACGACTGGCGTCGGCCAGTCAGCTGGGCCGACCTACTGGGCCGATCGGTAAGTGGCCCAGGTAAGTCTCTCTCCCCTTTTCTGTTTTCTTTTCTAATTTTCTGACATTTGTTTGGTTTAATAAAAATACCAAACCATTTTATTTTATTATGCCAATTTTTGTAGGGGCTAATGGTATTATTCCAGAGCTCCTTTATAAATGACATAATTTTTGGACCATATTTCATATATATAGAAATATATTTCCAATGCAAATATTTACCGAATTAATCCAAATGGCCAAAATAAATATCCATGAGCTCCTAAAAATATTGTTTTGATTTTTATCTCTGCCCAATATTTTCAGAGGGCAACATGAGCATTTTTTTGGAGCCTTTTGGAGAAATTTTTATTTGGGTCATTTTCAAAAATGATTCTGAGGGTTCCACCAATCCTCATTTCAAATTTAAATGAAATTTAAATATGATGCACAAATGGCTAGCTAGTCTAAGTCATACCAGACTAGGGATGTGACAG